>NC_084740.1:53855884-54155884 GCF_033978785.1 Entelurus aequoreus
AGCACCAGTTCCATTGGCAGCAAAACAGGCCCAGAGCATAATACTACTACCAAAATGCTTGACGGTAGGCATGGTGTTCCTGGGATTAAAGGCCTCACCTTTTCTCTTCCAAACATATTGCTGGGTATTGTGGCCAAACAGCTCCATTTTTTGTTTCATCTGACCTCCAGAAGGTCTTATCTTTGTCCGTGTGATGTCAGATGAAACAAAAATGTTTATTTTTTTCTGTTAAATTTGAAAAAACTAATACATTTAGTAAGAAAACTTTATAGATGCGTATTATTTCCAGGTAATACAAAATTATTTGACAGGCCAGATCTGGCACCCGGGCCTTGAGTTTGACACCTCCAGGTGGAATTTGGAGTATTTTTGGTACAATAGTAAAAAAGATGTTGAAACCACATTCCGGGTGTGCCTCAACACCGTGGCCTTGAATCCGGGCTGCATATTACAAGACAAAGTGTACAAGTTCTCTGCAACCACAGGAAGTGGAAACCGCTGATGACTACATTCAGCGCCATACTCGCTGCAGTGAAGGAGGACATTCTGGCGATAACACCAGCGAAAGTTGTCATCCGGATCTGTTTTATAAACATACAGAGCTAACCCTAGTCATTTTCACACACATCTGTTTCCTGCATTGGGGGAGGCTGAGAGTGGTGGTCCCTGGAGGGGACTGTCACCTCTCTCAGAAATGCCCTTTGTGACTCATCCTATTGTTCAGCGCTTAGTCACACACTCCGAAATGATTAGTACCCCGCCCTAGAGTGGAACCCTTGCTTGTTTTCCCTCATTTCCAGTCATTCTTGGAGGCTTTTTTCTCTCCTGAAAAGAAGGCTGTGGTGGTAAACAGTGCTTCCAGGAAAGTGGCAGCTCAGCGTCAAAATAAGGGGTTTGTGTGAGAGGATTGGACAGAAGGATGGCCGGATAAGTAGATGCACTGACCCCCCATCACTAAGCAGATTACTCTCCATCACAAAGAATACTCCGGATATTCCGTCTGCAACAAGAAGCTGTTGTAATTAAAGGCAAGAGTGATCAAACTGATCTGTTGGAATCAAAGCACTGAATGAACACCCTTAAGCCCTTTTTACAATGCCTCTGCACTTTTACATCTTTTTATGCAAGAAGTGTTGAAAAATGTTAACATTTTTGAGACATATTTTTCGGCCCATAGGACGCACCAAATTATAAGGCGCACTGCCGATGAGTGGGTCTATATAGTTCTATTTTCATACAAAACGGATTTTAGAACAGAATAGAATAGAATAGAAAGTACTTTATTGATTCCTGGGGGAAATTCAGCACCACAGTTCGCTCACAATAGACAATAAACACTTGGGTATTTTTTACATGTGAATAATATAAATACAGTCTATTATACAGCATTATTCACATGTGAATAATATAAATACAGTCTATTACACAGCATTATTCACATGTGAATAATATAAATACAGTCTATTACACAGCATTATTCACATGTGAATAATATAAATACAGTCTATTATACAGCATTATTCACATGTGAATAACATAAATACAGTCTATTATACAGCATTATTCACATGTGAATAATATAAATACAGTCTATTATACAGCATTATTCACATGTGAATAATATAAATACAGTCTATTATACAGCATTATTCACATGTGAATAATATAAATACAGTCTATTATACAGCATTATTCACATGTGAATAGTATAAATACAGTCTATTATACAACATTATTCACATGTGAATAATATAAATACAGTCTATTATACAGCATTATTCACATGTGAATAGTATAAATACAGTCTATTATACAGCATTATTCACATGTGAATAATATAAATACAGTCTATTATACAGCATTATTCACATGTGAATAATATAAATACAGTCTATTATACAGCATTATTCACATGTGAATAGTATAAATACAGTCTATTATACAGCATCATTCACATGTGAATAACATAAATACAGTCTATTATACAGCATTATTCACATGTGAATAACATAGATACAGTCTATTATACAGAATTATTTGAATGTGAATAACATAAATACAGCCTATTATACAGCATTATTCACATGTGTATAACATAAATACAGTCTATTATACAGCATTATTCACATGTGAATAACATAAATACAGTCTATTATACAGCATTATTCACATGTGAATAATATAAATACAGTCTATTATACAGCATTATCCACATGTGAATAACATAAATACAGTCTATTATACAGCATTATTCACATGTGAATAATATAAATACAGTCTATTATACAGCATTATTCACATGTGAATAATATAAATACAGTCTATTACACAGCATTATTCACATGTGAATAATATAAATACAGTCTATTATACAGCATTATTCACATGTGAATAATATAAATACAGTCTATTATACAGCATTATTCGCATGTGAATAATATAAATACAGTCTATTATACAGCATTATTTGCATGTGAATAATGTGAGTGTGAATGTTGTCTGTCTATCTGTGTTGGCCCTGTGATGAGGTGGCGACTTGTCCAGGGTGTACTCCGCCTTCCGCCCGATTGTAGCTGAGATAGGCTCCAGCGCCCCCCGCGACCCCGAAGGGAATAAGCGGTAGAAAATGGATGGATGGATAATATAAATACAGTCTATTATACAGCATTATTCACATGTGAATAATATAAATTTAGACTTCCTTGTGGTCTACATAACATGTGATGGTGGTGCTTTGGTCAAAATGTTGCATAGATGATGTTTTACAGATCATCTTCCAGCCGCTTTCTGACCATCTCTTCAGGATGCGGCGTTTTGTGGGCAGTCTTATTTACGTGGCTCACCTTCGACAGCGTCTTCTCCCCATCATCTTTTTTGTAGTTGTCAGCACTTCCATAGCGAATCTACTGACAGATACATGTTCGAACTGTACGCTACTTTATTTTTAGAAACGGCAACAGCGGAGGATGAATGCCTCACAACAAGAGGATAGACTACACAGGCGGACGCGCGCAAATTTTCAGGACTTATGCAGACCTCAAAAAACACCACAGATACCATTAGGTAAGAAAAGTTGTTTTTTTCCATAATTTCGCGAAACAAAACGGCAGATAATATGTCTGCTTGTAGGTGCAATTCTGGGGTCCTTATACACACGCGATAATAATACCAGATTGTTGAAGCACTGTACGCCTGACTATGGTGGCCGTAATGTTCCGCGTTCCATCAAGTGATGTGGCTTTGTAGCTTACTAAAGTCGTACTAAAATGTGTGTATATATGTGTGTATATATATATATATATATATATATATATATATATATATATATATATATATATATATATATATATATATATATACATGCTACCAGGTAGCATGATTTATTGAACAAGGGTAGATTTGCAGTGGGCCAGCAGAGAAGGCCTTGCTGGCCCACCATTGTAACATACAAGCATTATAATAAGAGCAACAAGTTGTTGTATAGCCAAGTATACAATATCGTAGATGTGGTGCACATGAAAGCAAACTTGCATTAATGAGCAACATTAGTGCTCATTGGGAAAGATGTTACAGGCTTTTCAGAACGGAAGTTTGCCGAGACAGACTTCCCAAGGGGCATCACTTACTGAGAGCACCTTTTAAAATGTTGGTTTATAAACACATCAAAGCTTGCTGGCTGGCTAATTGTCTTTTATTTTTATTTTTTTATTTTTTTGTTTTCACAGTCATACTGGAGCAATATGCTTGTTTTTGTCAAACGTCTGACCAGTGGGGGGTGCACGCCAGATTATTATTAAATACTAGAAAACACATTTATATTTATGCTAGTGGTGAAAAGTACATGTATCACACTTTTGAATTGTGAAAAATATTTGGGTGATTAATCTAATAATTAATGCGATAATGTTTTGTGATTAATCGCATGACTTAATGCATTAAACTTTACAGCCCTAATTCTTGAATTGAATGTATTATTTACAGAAAATATATGTACATAACAGAATAGAAATAATAATAATAATAAAATAAAATACAACGAATCACACTTTTAAATTGTGATTAATTGCAGTAAATTACTTGCTTCTTTTTTATTTAAATACCCCAATATTTTGACACAAATGCAATTATTCATTTTCATTTTTGCAGTTAAAATAAAGGAGCATAAGCGCAAAAAAATAACCGAGTGATTAATCAGAGCTAATAGATAATTAATGTGATATTGTTTTGTGATTAATCGCATGACTTAATGCATTAAATTTTACAGCCCTAATTCTTAAATTTAATTTATTATTTACAGAAAATATATGTGCATAGCTCAATAAAAATTTTAATAATAAAATAGAAGACAATTAATCACACTTTTAAATTGTGATTAATCACAGTAAATTACTTGCTTTTGTTTGTTTTTTTAAATACCCCAATATTTTGACACAAATGCAATAATTCATTTTCATTTTATCAGTCAAAATAAAGGAGCATATGCGGGAAA
This sequence comes from Entelurus aequoreus, assembly GCF_033978785.1. Classification (NCBI taxonomy): domain Eukaryota; kingdom Metazoa; phylum Chordata; class Actinopteri; order Syngnathiformes; family Syngnathidae; genus Entelurus; species Entelurus aequoreus. The sequence continues at coordinate 53,860,374 of NC_084740.1, forward strand.
AAAATAACTGAGTGATTAATCAGTGCTAATAGATAATTAATTCAATATTGCTTTGTGATTAATCGCATGACTTAATGCATTAAATTTTACAGCCATAATTGTTGAATTTAATTTATTATTTACAAAATATATATACATAACTAAATAAAGATAATAATAATAAAATAAAATTCTATTAATCACACTTTTAAATCATGATTAATCGCAGTAAATTACTTGCATTTAAAAAAAAAAAAAAATATTTTGACACAAATGCAATTATTCAATTTCATTTTTGAAGTTAAAATAAAGGAGCATATGTGGGAAAAAAATAACTGAGTGATTAATCAGAGCTAATAGATAATTAATGTGATAATGTTTTGTGATTAATCACATGACTTAATGCATTACATTTTACAGCCCTAATTCTTAAATTGAATGTATTATTTACAAAAAATATATGTACAAAACTAAATAATAATAATAATAATAAAATAAAATACAATTAATCACACTTTTAAATTGTGATTAATCACAGTAAATTACTTGCATTTAAAAAATAAATAAAATACCCCAATATTTTGACACAAATGCAATTATTCATTTTCATTTTTGCAGTTAAAATAAAGGAGCATATGCGGAAAAAAATAACTGAGTGATTAATCAGAGCTAATAGATAATTAATGCGATAATGTTTTGTGATTAATCGCATGAGTTAATGCACTAAATTTCACAGCCCTAATTCTTAAATTTAATTTATTATTTACAGAAAATATATGTGCATGGCTCAATAGAAATTGTAGTAATAAAATAGAAGACAATTAATCACACTTTTAAATTGTGATTAATCACAGTAAATTACTTGCTTTTGTTTGTTTTTTTGAATACCCCAATATTTTTGACACAAATGCAATAATTCATTTTAATTTTATCAGTCAAAATAAAGGAGCAAATGCGGAAAAAAAATAACTGAGTGATTAATCAGCGCTAATAGATAATTAATGCAATATTGTTTTGCGATTAATCGCATGACTTAATGCATTACATTTTACAGCCATAATTTTTAAATTTAATTTATTATTTACAAAAAAATATATACATAACTAAATAAAAATAATAATAATAAAATAAAATTCAATTAATCACACTTTTAAATCGTGATTAATCGCAGTAAATTACTTGCATTTAAAAAAAAAATACCCCAATATTTTGACACAAATGCAATTATTCAATTTCATTTTTGCAGTCAAAATAAAGGAGCATATGCGTAAAAAAATAACTGAGTGATTAATCAGCACTAATAGATAATTAATGCGATGATGTTTTGCGATTAATCACATGAGTTAATCCATTACATTTTACAGCCCTAATTCTTAAATTGAATGTATTATTTACAAAAAATATATATACATAACTACATAAAAATAATAATAAAATAAAATAAAAAAATACAATCAATCACACTTTTAAATTGTGATTAATCGCAGTAAATGACTTTCTTTTTTTTTCTTTTTTTAAAATAACCCAATATTTTGACACAAATGCAATCATTCATTTTCATTTTTGCAGTCAAAATAAAGGAGCATATGCGGAAAAAAAATAACTGAGTGATTAATCTGCGCTAATACATAATTAATGCAATGTTGTTTTGTGATTAATCGCATGACTTGATGCATTAAAATTTACAGCCCTAATTCTTAAATGTAATGTATTATTTACAAAAAATATATATACATAACTAAATAAAAATAATAATAATTAAATCAAATACAATTAATCACACTTTTAAATTGTGATTAATCGCAGTAAATTACTTGCATTTAAAAAAAAATCAAATACCCCAATATTTTGACACAAATGCAATTATTCAATTTCATTTTTGCAGTCAAAATAAAGGAGCATATGCAGAAAAAAATAACTGAGTGATTAATCAGCGCTAATAGATAATTCATGTGATAATGTTTTGTGATTAATCGCATGAGTTAATGCATTAAATCTTACAGCCCTAATTCTTAAACTGAATTTATTATTTACAAAAAATATATATACATAACTACATAAAAATAATAATTAAAAAAATAGAATACAATTAATCACACTTGTAAATTGTGATTAATCACAGTAAATGACTTGCTTTTTCTTTTTTTTAAATACCCCAATATTTTGACACAAATGCAATTATTCATTTTCATTTTAGCAGTTAAAATAAAGGAGCATATGCGGAAAAAAATAACTGAGTGATTAATCAGAGCTAATAGATAATTAATGCGATAATGTTTTGTGATTAATCGCATGAGTTAATGCACTAAATTTCACAGCCCTAATTCTTAAATTTAATTTATTATTTACAGAAAATATATGTGCATGGCTCAATAGAAATTGTAGTAATAAAATAGAAGACAATTAATCACACTTTTAAATTGTGATTAATCACAGTAAATTACTTGCTTTTGTTTGTTTTTTTGAATACCCCAATATTTTTGACACAAATGCAATAATTCATTTTAATTTTATCAGTCAAAATAAAGGAGCATATGCGGAAAAAAAATAACTGAGTGATTAATCAGCGCTAATAGATAATTAATGCAATATTGTTTTGCGATTAATCGCATGACTTAATGCATTACATTTTACAGCCATAATTTTTAAATTTAATTTATTATTTACAAAAAAATATATACATAACTAAATAAAAAATAATAATAATAAAATAAAATTCAATTAATCACACTTTTAAATCGTGATTAATCGCAGTAAATTACTTGCATTTAAAAAAAAAAATACCCCAATATTTTGACACAAATGCAATTATTCAATTTCATTTTTGCAGTCAAAATAAAGGAGCATATGCGTAAAAAAATAACTGAGTGATTAATCAGCACTAATAGATAATTAATGCGATGATGTTTTGCGATTAATCACATGAGTTAATCCATTACATTTTACAGCCCTAATTCTTAAATTGAATGTATTATTTACAAAAAATATATATACATAACTACATAAAAATAATAATAAAATAAAATAAAAAAATACAATCAATCACACTTTTAAATTGTGATTAATCGCAGTAAATGACTTTCTTTTTTTTTCTTTTTTTAAAATAACCCAATATTTTGACACAAATGCAATCATTCATTTTCATTTTTGCAGTCAAAATAAAGGAGCATATGCGGAAAAAAAATAACTGAGTGATTAATCTGCGCTAATACATAATTAATGCAATGTTGTTTTGTGATTAATCGCATGACTTGATGCATTAAAATTTACAGCCCTAATTCTTAAATGTAATGTATTATTTACAAAAAATATATATACATAACTAAATAAAAATAATAATAATTAAATCAAATACAATTAATCACACTTTTAAATTGTGATTAATCGCAGTAAATTACTTGCATTTAAAAAAAAATCAAATACCCCAATATTTTGACACAAATGCAATTATTCAATTTCATTTTTGCAGTCAAAATAAAGGAGCATATGCAGAAAAAAATAACTGAGTGATTAATCAGCGCTAATAGATAATTCATGTGATAATGTTTTGTGATTAATCGCATGAGTTAATGCATTAAATCTTACAGCCCTAATTCTTAAACTGAATTTATTATTTACAAAAAATATATATACATAACTACATAAAAATAATAATTAAAAAAATAGAATACAATTAATCACACTTGTAAATTGTGATTAATCACAGTAAATGACTTGCTTTTTCTTTTTTTTAAATACCCCAATATTTTGACACAAATGCAATTATTCATTTTCATTTTAGCAGTTAAAATAAAGGAGCATATGTGGAAAAAGTTAACTGAGTGATTGATCTGCGCTACTACATAATTAATGCGATATTGTTTTGTGATTAATTGCATGACTTAATGCATTAAATTTTACAGCCCTAATTCTTAAAATTAATTTATTATTTAAAAAATATATATATGCATAGCTCAATAAAAAATGTAATAATAAAATAGAAGACAATTAATCACACTTTTAAATTGTGATTAATCGCAGTAAATTACTGGCTTTTGTTTGTTTTTTTAAATACCCCAATGTTTTGACACCAATGCAATTATTAATTTTCATTTTAACAGTTAAAATAAAGGAGCATATGCGGAAAAAAATAACTGGGTGATTAATCTGCGCTAATACATAATTAACGCAATACTGTTTTGTGATTAATCACATGACTTAATGCATTATATTTGATAGCCCAAATTCTTAAATTTTATTTGTTATTTACAAAATATATATACATATTTAAATTAAAAAAGAAAAATAATAATAAATTAAATTAAATTAAATTAAATTAAATTAAATTAAATTAAATTAAATTAAATTAAATAGTAGTCTTGTGTTTATGGTACGTTTTTATTCTACTTTATACCTGCATTATCCTTTCCAACCTTACCCTTTCCATCCTTTGTAACTAAGCTACTGTGTAGAACAATTGCCCTTGTGGATCAATAAAGTTTGTGTAAGTCTAAGTCTAAGTTTTACCAAAGTTATACAGGGTAAATCCCACCTAACCTTATCCTTGACCACACACACACAATGGTCGTTTAAGACCCCCTGCCCCCCACCATCAGCCGGGGCAACATGACCTAATACGCATGCGCAGAAAATGCACAAGTCATAGTCACCTCCAGTGTTGCTTTGTGTGCAAGTTCTTAAATGTAACTTATCTGAACAATAACTAGTGTTGTGGTATTTCAATGAACTGGAATCCAGTGTGCTGTGGGGCCCTATTGTAGTGAATCACACCTGAGACATCATAAATGTATCAAATCTTTATTAGACACGTAAACAATGTGATAAAGAACAATTTACATCAATCAAACTAGGGATTTAGATATCTGGTCAGGACACGCCTCACTCTTTTGCCTTCACCTTCATTGTCCATTCCTTTTTGGTGACTTTATATACTCTGAACCTAGACGTTGAGTCCGCAACATACATGGCGGACAATAACTGATACAGTCTGCTTTGCCAGTCCAAAAGCATTCGCTGTTTTCCGTAGTCTTCCCTCGTTGGCCAGGTAATACAAAGCACACGCTACCTTTTTTTTATCGCATCCGCGGGAGCCCGCATTCTCGTTGTCACTCCTTCGACAAATGGACAAAGTTTTTCGGTAAGTAGAATCACAGCTGACCCGGACATTGGAAAGTTCTCTTGCCGTCTGAGATGTGTAGTATCCCAAATAGCTGCAATCGCGCGTTTTCTTCTCTTAAGGTATTCATGTGTGATTTCCACAAGCGTCTGTACATGTAGAAGAAGTTGAAACACGGGCACGTCTGGATGACTCGCCTCCATATTTCCAGTGGTTAGCGCCGGTTGTTATGAAGCTGGCTGACGTCACTTCCTGTGTAGGGCGCGGTCTTTCTGACTTCACTTCCTCTCCGAACTCAGTTTGTAAACGATCAATGAGTCCGGAGATTCAAGAAATACACGGCGCACTTACCCGTGTAAAAAAAATATCCAAGGAGGGGGAATCTTAAACGATGGTTTACTGTGGCTGAAACGGGGCTCAGGCTAAAAAATTATTCGTGGTGGGTTTGTTTTCTTTACCCTTTGTGTTCCCATTTCGCTGTGTTTGTTGCATTTTTGTTGCGTTTCGCTTGATTGTAAAATATGTGGATGGAGAGGGGTTGTGACGTTTATATGTTGTCAATATTCAGTGTTTTATCCTTCATAGTTAATATTGTAAATCCCACATTCTTTATTTTCATGTACATTCTGGGTGTCTCATTCAGTAAAATAACGTAAACTTCCATTCCGTTTTTTAAGGGGGTCTGTTATAATGTGTAAAATATGTTTTTAAGCATTCAATCAAACATTATTGTGAGGTTTTGTATTATTGTTCCTAAAAATCAGATATACCGGCCCCCCAGACACATTTTTTTGTCTAAATTTGGCCCCCCCAAGTCCAAATAATTGCCCAGTCCTGGTTTAAGGGGTTATCCGGCTTAGTGTAGACCAGTGGTTCTTAACCTGGGTTAGATCGAACCCTAGGGGTTCGGTGAGTTGGCCTCAGTTCGCGGATGTCAAGACACACCCAACTCATCGTGTAAATAAAAACTTCTCCCTATCGCCGTAATATGGATACCCCTAAACAATGTTCCCTCTAATTTTCCATCTCATTTCCAGGTGTGTAATTGGTTGTGAGTTCATGTGTTGGTTTTGTTCTTTGAACAAGGGGATGTTCATGCACGGTTCATTTTGTGCACCAGTAAAAAAAACCTATAACTTTGTCTTGAATTAGAATTTTTTATTTGTTTATTTTTTCACTAAAGGGTTCGGTGAACGCGCATATGCAATTGGTGGGGTTCGGTACCTCCAATAAGGTTAAGAACCACTGGTGTAGACATAGCCTAAGTATCCACATTATTCCCAGGATATGGCCGGATATGGTCACATATGACCTAAAGTGTTGGTTGTACTTTCTTCAAATAAAATGTGAATGCATTGGCCATTGTTGTTTACTAGCTTGTATGTATCCATAATTCATTTATAATAATGCTGTATTTATATTATTCACATGTGAATAATGCTGTATAATAGACTGTATTTATATTATTCACATGTGAATAATGCTGTATAATAGACTGTATTTATGTTATTCACATGTGAATAATGCTGTATAATAGACTGTATTCATGTTATTCACATGTGAATAATGCTGTATAATAGACTGTATTTATATTATTCACATGTGAATAATGCTGTATATTAGACTGTATTTATATTATTCACATGTGAATAATGCTGTATAATAGACTGTATTTATATTATTCACATGTGAATAATGCTGTATAATAGACTGTATATATATTATTCACATGTGAATAATGCTGTATATTAGACTGTATTTATATTATTCACATGTGAATAATGCTGTATATTAGACTGTATTTATATTATTCACATGTGAATAATGCTGTATAATAGACTGTATTTATATTATTCACATGTGAATAATGCTGTATAATAGACTGTATATATATTATTCACATGTGAATAATGCTGTATATTAGACTGTATTTATATTATTCACATGTGAATAATACTGTATAATAGACTGTATTTATATTATGCACATGTAAAAAATACCTAAGTGTTTATAGCAGTGGTTCTTAACCTGGGTTCGATCGAACCCTAGGGGTTCGGTGAGTCGGCTTCAGGGGTTCGGCAGAGCCTCCGCCGCGGAGGTCAAGACACGCCTGACTCATCGTGTAAACAAAAACTTCTTCCTGTTGGCGTATAATGGATACCCCCAAACAATGTTTCCTCTCATTTTCCATATGTGTGAGCAAACGCAAAAACTCCTTGAGCATTCAGTGGAGCCCATGTGAGCAACATCAGACGTGCACACTGTGGCCACACCAGCAGCACACCTGTCCCAAACCTGACGAAACAACAAGTTCAATGTTTTATTATTATAATCAAATGACAGCAGTCATTTTCATGAGATTATTTTCTACTATAAGTGTTTTGGCCCACTTACAATGACTATAACATATTGTTTTTCATGAGTTGTGTACTAGTATTATATGTCTGGGTGGGGGGTCCTGCTTTGGAAATAATGTGTACCCCTTTCAGATATCGCATTTAGTTCCCACTAAAACATTCACATGTTGCACAATGAGATGTAAACATGGGATCATGTGTACATTCCTGTAACTTTCTGTTTGTAAAATATATATTTATTAGTATGTATTTAATATAATAACATTGTTTTATTATTACGGTTCGGGTTCGGTGAATGCGCATATGAAACTGGTGGGGTTCGGTACCTCCAACAAGGTTAAAGGCCTACTGAAAGCCACTACTACCGACCACGTTTATATATCAATGATGAAATCTTAACATTGCAACACATGCCAATACAGCCGGGTTAACTTATAAAGTGCAATTTTAAATTTCCCGCGAAACTTCCGGTTGAAAACGTCTATGTATGATGACGTATGCGCGTGACGTCAATCTTTGAAACGGAAGTATTCGGACACATTGTATCCAATACAAAAAGCGCTGTTTTCATCGCAAAATTTCACAGTATTCTGGACATCTGTGTTGGTGAATCTTTTGCAATTTGTTTAATGAACAATGAAGACTGCAAAGAAGAAAGCTGTAGGTGGGATCGGTGTATTAGCGGCTGGCTGCAGCAACACAACCAGGAGGACTTGACTTGGATAGCGCTATCCGACGCTAGCCGCCGACCGCATCGATGATCGGGTGAAGTCCTTCGTCGCTCCGTCGATCGCTGGAACGCAGGTGAGCACGGGTGTTGATGAGCAGATGAGGGCTGGCTGGCGTAGGTGGATAGCAAATGTTTTTAGCATAGCTCTGTGAGGTCCCGTAGCTAAGTTAGCTTCAATGGCGTCGTTAGCAACAGCATTGTTAAGCTTCGCCAGGCTGGAAAGCATTAACCGTGTAGTTACAGGTCCATGGTTTAATAGTATTGTTGATTTTCTGTCTATCCTTCCAGTCAGGGGTTTATTTCTTTTGTTTATATCTGCAGTTAAGCCCGATGCTATCACGTTAGCTCCGTAGCTAAAGTGCTTCGCCGATGTATTGTCGTGGGGATAAAAGTCACTGTGAATGTCCATTCCGCGTTCTCGACTCTCATTTTCAAGAAGATATAGTATCCGAGGTGGTTTAAAATACAAATCCGTGATCCACAATAGAAAAAGGAGAAAGTGTGGAATCCAATGAGCTCTTATACCTAAGTTACGGTCAGAGCGAAAAAAGATACGTCCTGCACTGCACTCTAGTCCTTCACTCTCACGTTCTTCATCCACGAATCTTTCATCCTCACTCAAATTAATGGGGTAATCGTCGCTTTCTCGGTCCGAATCGCTCTCACTGCTGGTGTAAACAATGGGGAAATGTGAGGAGCCTTTCAACCTGCGACGTCACGCTACTTCCGGTACAGGCAAGGCTTTTTTTATCAGCGACCAAAAGTTGCGGACTTTATCGTCGATGTTCTCTACTAAATCCTTTCAGCAGAAATATGGCAATATCGCAAAATGATCAAGTATGACACATAGAATGGATCTGCTATCCCCGTTTAAATATAAAAATGTCATTTCAGTAGGCCTTTAAGAACCACTGGTTTATAGTCTATTGTGAGTGAACTGTGGTGCAGAATTTCCCTCAGGGATCAATAAAGTACTTTCTATTCTATCCTATTCTATTCTATTCTATTATACCTATTCTGAGAAATAACAGAAATATAAGAAACTCAGTCTGCATTTAGAGAATATAAAATGACTAAATAAGTCAATCTGCAGCCTTCATTCACTCTGAGCCTGAGGACTCCTGTGTGTGATGAGGGAGAGGGGGGAGGAGCGTTGTGTGACGTCACGTAGCCCCGCCCACTGGCCTTAAATTTACATTTTCTGTGTGTCCCGGCCTGAGTGGATGCGAGTGGGAGAGTGTGTTGACCAGTTTCCAAAAGCGGCCGCGGCAAAGCGAAGACACACCTCGGACCTCACCGGCGACCGTGACATGTGCTCGCCTTGACGTCCCCGCACTTTGGCATCGTACGAGTGGCTCAAAAGTCGCAGGAAAAGAAGAGCTGTTGAGGTGAGTGCGTGTCTGCGTGGGTCTGCCGCGGGAGTCCGAACAACAAAAGCAGAACCGTCGCGTTGTAGAACGTCTGCTTGTTTGTGAAGCCTTTCCGAGGGGGAGGTTAGCTGAGCATAAATGTCCGACACAAGAGTAAAAAGAAGAAGTACAAAAGGGAAGGAGGGATGGCAATTTCAAAATACAAACTCTTTTGTTCTCCTTTTGTTGTTAGCACACGGGACAGTGGAAGAAGCACGTCGCTGTTGTTGCGGCAAGCACTTGTTGTTTCAGCAGCGCACATTTTTTTGGAGAGGAAACCGATAGTTGTTTCAACAGCGCACATTTTTTTGGAGAGGAAACCGATAGTTGTTTAACCAGCGCACATTTTTTGGAGAGGAAACCGATAGTTGTTTCACCAGCGCACAAACTGATAGTTGTTTCACCAGCGCACATTTTTTTTGGAGAGGAAACCGATAGTTGTTTCACCGGCGCACATTTTTTTTGGAGAGGAAACCGATAGTTGTTTCACCAGCGCACATTTTTTTTGGAGAGGAAACCGATAGTTGTTTAACCAGCGCACATTTTTTGGAGAGGAAACCGATAGTTGTTTCACTAGCGCACAAACTGATAGTTGTTTCACCAGCGCACATTTTTTTTGGAGAGGAAACCGATAGTTGTTTAACTGGCGCACATTTTTTGGAGAGGAAACCGATAGTTGTTTCACCGGCGCACATTCTTTTGGAGAGGAAACCGATAGTTGTTTCACTGGCGCACATTTTTTTGGAGAGGAAACCGATAGTTGTTTAACCAGCACAAACTGATAATTGTTTCACCAGCGCACAAACTGATAGTTGTTTAACCAGCGCACGTTTTTTGTAGAGGAAAGCGATAGTTGTTTAACAGGCGCACATTTTTTTGGATGGGAAACCGATAGTTGTTTCACCAGCGCACATTTTTTTGGAGAGGAAACCGATAGTTGTTTAACCAGTACAAACTGATAATTGTTTCACCAGCGCACAAACTGATAGTTGTTTCACCAGCGCACGTTTTTTGTAGAGGAAAGCGATAGTTGTTTAACCGGCACACATTTTTTTGGAGGGGAAACCGATAGTTGTTTCACCAGCGCACATTTTTTTGGAGAGGAAACCGATAGTTGTTTCACCAGCGCACATTTTTTGGAGGGGAAACCAATAGTTGTTTAACCAGCACAAACTGATAGATGTTTCACCAGCGCACAAACTGATAGTTGTTTCACCAGCGCACGTTTTTTGTAGAGGAAAGTGATAGTTGTTTAACCGGCGCACATTTTTTTGGAGAGGAAACCGATAGTTGTTTCACCAGCGCACATTTTTTTGGAGAGGAAACCGATAGTTGTTTAACCAGCGCACATTTTTTGGAGGGGAAACCAATAGTTGTTTAACCAGCACAAACTGATAGATGTTTCACCAGCGCACAAACTGATAGTTGTTTCACCAGCGCACGTTTTTTGTAGAGGAAAGTGATAGTTGTTTAACCGGCGCACATTTTTTTGGAGAGGAAACCGATAGTTGTTTAACCAGTACAAACTGATAATTGTTTCACCAGCGCACAAACTGATAGTTGTTTCACCAGCGCACGTTTTTTGTAGAGGAAAGCGATAGTTGTTTAACCGGCACACATTTTTTTGGAGGGGAAACCGATAGTTGTTTCACCAGCGCACATTTTTTTGGAGAGGAAACCGATAGTTGTTTCACCAGCGCACATTTTTTGGAGGGGAAACCAATAGTTGTTTAACCAGCACAAACTGATAGATGTTTCACCAGCGCACAAACTGATAGTTGTTTCACCAGCGCACTTTTTTTGTAGAGGAAAGTGATAGTTGTTTAACCGGCGCACATTTTTTTGGAGAGGAAACCGATAGTTGTTTAACCAGTACAAACTGATAATTGTTTCACCAGCGCACAAACTGATAGTTGTTTCACCAGCGCATGTTTTTTGTAGAGGAAAGCGATAGTTGTTTAACCGGCACACATTTTTTTGGAGGGGAAACCGATAGTTGTTTCACCAGCGCACATTTTTTTGGAGAGGAAACCGATAGTTGTTTCACCAGCGCACATTTTTTGGAGGGGAAACCAATAGTTGTTTAACCAGCACAAACTGATAGATGTTTCACCAGCGCACAAACTGATAGTTGTTTCACCAGCGCACGTTTTTTGTAGAGGAAAGTGATAGTTGTTTAACCGGCGCACATTTTTTTGGAGAGGAAACCGATAGTTGTTTAATCAGTACAAACTGATAATTGTTTCACCAGCGCACAAACTGATAGTTGTTTCACCAGCGCACGTTTTTTGTAGAGGAAAGCGATAGTTGTTTAACCGGCACACATTTTTTTGGAGGGGAAACCGATAGTTGTTTCACCAGCGCACATTTTTTTGGAGAGGAAACCGATAGTTGTTTCACCAGCGCACATTTTTTGGAGGGGAAACCAGTAGTTGTTTAACCAGCACAAACTGATAGATGTTTCACCAGCGCACAAACTGATAGTTGTTTCACCAGCGCACGTTTTTTGTAGAGGAAAGTGATAGTTGTTTAACCGGCGCACATTTTTTTGGAGGGGAAACCGATAGTTGTTTCACCAGCGCACATTTTTTTGGAGAGGAAACCGATAGTTGTTTCACCAGTGCACATTTTTTTGGAGAGTAAAACCGATAGTTGTTTCACCGCTGCACATTTTTTGGAGCGGTAACAGATAGTTGTTTCACCAGTGCATATTTTTTGGAGAGGAAACCGGTAGTTGTTTAACCGGCACATATTTTTTTGGAGAGGAAACCAATAGTTGTTTCACCAGCGCACATTTTTTTGGAGAGTAAAACCGATAGTTGTTTCACCGCTGCACGTTTTTTGGAGCGGTAACAGATAGTTGTTTCACCAGTGCATATTTTTTGGAGAGGAAACCGATAGTTGTTTCACCGGCGCACATTTTTTGGAGCGGAAACCGGTAGTTGTTTAACCGGCACATATTTTTTTGGAGAGGAAACCAATAGTTGTTTCACCAGCGCACATTTTTTGGAGAGGAAACCGATACCGTAGTGGTGAACAGAAACGATGTTTATTAGCATGCTTTTGTCTTATCCTTGCTGTCACCGCTGCTTTGATTGTGCTTAGATAATTGTGCCGTCCTCCGGATGACAGGCACTTTGTTGCAAAAAGGTCACTTTTCATGCTGCAACACACTTTGTCCGTCAAACTTTAACTAAAAAGTTGCATAAACCGGATCTAACTTGAGCCTTTTTACAACTTTTTCAAGTCGTCAGGTGTGTTTGAGAGTGACAGCTGGTGTCAACCATCCCGTCCAAAAAAGGAGCTGTCGTGTGTGTGTGTGTGTGTGTGTGTGTGTGTGTGTGTGTGTGTGTGTGTGTGTGTGTGTGTGTGTGTGTGTGTGTGTGTGTGTGTGTGTGTGTGTGTGTGTGTGTGTGTGTAAATGATAAGGGGGGGTACTTGCACATGTGTTAGTCATTTAGAGAGTTTGCTAAAGGAGTTTCATATGTTTTCTGATCTTTGAACCCCCTCCCTCTCCTCTTGTTTCCCGTAAGGCTGGGATGCTGTCACTGCATGTAAGTTGTGTGTGTGTGTGTGTGGGGCAGTGTTACAACTGGAATGTGCTCAACTCCGTGATTATTGCGCTCGAAGGAATTTAAGGATGTGCCTGAAATGCCCGCGTTTCCATTCTCAACGGCGCTACGTGTCCATTAGTGGTTCTGGGTCATCTCTCCGACATGTATCATTATAGAGTTGGGGAATGTGTGTTTTGTTGCTACAAAAATCAAGGTATTTTTGGTGCGTGTCCGTGCGGGGGAGCGAGTGACACACGTGTGTGTGTTGACGGTATTATCTCAAAAGTCCGTCTGTGGGCATAAAATGTATTACTCTGCAGAATGCACTGATCCTCAAGACTTACGCCCCCCCCCCCCCCCCGAGACTGTGTTGAGTTTTGTGTTCAGGCCTTGTTGTTAACACTGTTCAAAGAGATCCAACTGTGCTGCTTTGCCCTGCGCTTGACTTTGGGAGTCTAAAAGTTCTGCCTTTTGCAGTCAGGACAAAGAAGTAGTTGTAGTGCAGACAACACAAGGGATGATTACCCAATTCTGAGCTTTTAGACGTACCGACCGAAGTGCTTCCGTACCACCGGGTATTGATTCGCGTAAAATCCAACAGTGCCATTATTTATTCATACATGTGACGTCACCGGCTCAAGCACTTGGCTGGGAAACAAGCAGTCAAACACTCAGCCAGACTGCCTCTATCGGACTGTGTTTACACTGCAGGCCAAAGTGGCCCAAATCTGATTTTTTTTTCTTTTTCCAGCTGACTGTTTACATTGTAAGTAAAAAGTTATCAGACTCCAGTGTAGACATGCGCAGGCCCCGATAGTGGCCTTGACGTCACTTGCATGCGCAGTTGGATAAAGTCAACACAAAGGAAGTTGACTGGATTAAGTAAATGAACAAGGAAGTCGCTGCTACTGCTACTACTACTTTGCAAAATAAAAGTCGCCACACCTTTAAAAAGTATTGCTTTTTACGTGAAAATAAATTAAAGTAATATAATGTATAAATGGATACATATAGTGTGATATATTTTGGAGGGTTATAATCTTTTTATGGCTAAGTAAAGGAGACACGGACATCAGCGTGAATCTACGTTAGCTTAGATTTTTCAACTCACGTAAACAACTTGCGCAATGTACGTAACCAACGTTCATTCTAAGGTGCGCACTGCTCAAGCGTCCTCTGCGCGCGGCAAATCTATGCCACGCACAAAATCAAATAAAAAAAAAAAGCGCATAACAATTTTCGACACACGGACACGACGGAGAAAACAGTTTCCCTCATTATTGTTCAAATATTGCAACGTCTGTCGAGACGCTTTGAGGACATGAATTCCATCCTTCACTTTACTGAGCAAAACTCTTTATTGTCGGCCATAAACACATCACCAAAACATTAGTAAAAAAAATTATATCTAGCAAAATGGTAATTTTCTGCAGTACAAACCAGACCAAAAGCAACTTTGTTATATCAACAGCAGCCACTCGCTCTTTCTCACTTGCGCCAACACATGCACATATGGCACTTAGCCAGTGATGCGTTTACAGACACACAAAAATTCGGAAAACTGCAACACCACACATAAAGTGTCATTCCAGGTCGTTACACTATGATTTACCAATCAAATGTGTGCTTATTCTAATGTCATTTATTAGGAATCTTAATTTATAAATATTAATCATGAAATGCTGTTAGTATATTAAATAAATACTAATAAAAATATAATTTTTTACAAACAGGAAGTTGTAGGGATGTACACATGATCCCCTGCTTCATGTGAATGTTTTAATGGGAACTAAATGCAATGTCTGAAAGAGGTACAAATTATTTCCAAAGCAGGACTTCCACCCAGACAAACAATACAAGTACACAGTTCATGAAAAACAATGTTTGTTGTTATTGTCATTGTAAGTGGGCCTAAACACTTATATTAGAAATGGAAATGACTGCTGTCATTTGATTATAATAATAAGAGAATGTTGTCTGTCTATCTGTGTTGGCCCTGCGATGAGGTGGGGACTTGTCCAGGGTGTACCCCGCCTTCCACCCGAATGCAGCTGAGATAGGCTCCAGCATCCCCCGCGACCCCGAAAGGGACAAGCGGTAGGAAATGGATGGATGGAGATTTAACTTGTTATTTAGTCAGGTTTGGGACAGGTGTGCTGCTGGTGGAGCCACAGTGTGCACGTCTGATGTTGCTCACATGGGCTCCATTGAATGCTCAGGGAGTTTTTGCGTTTGCTCACACACATGAAAAATTAGAGGGAACATTGTACGTAACTATGTAAGCAAATATACTACAGTGTACACGTCTGTTCTGGTCCTCCACTTACGTAAACAACTTGCGCAATGTACGTAACTATGTAAGCAAATACGCTACAGTGCACACGTCTATTCTGGTCCTCCAATGATCACTATGTCTTTAGAGTCAAAGTATATAATGTTCATGTCTTAATATATTGCATATAGCCTATTATTTATGTACTTTTGGCTAGTGAAGCGCCCAAAATTTGGCTGCCAAAAATATACCTTGCTCACCAAAACCGGATGACTTTTCCTGTGCACACACGTAAAAGTCGCAATAAGGTCTGCAGTCACATTTGAAAAGATCAGATTCCAATCGGATTCAGACTGCCTTCTGATGTGGCCCAAATGTGATGCAAAATATAAAATTTGAAGCTTTTTGGAGCGTTAAGACTGGCCAAAAATATCCGATTTGTGTCACTTGAGGGCAAAAAAATTTTGCCGTTTTTCATGCCAACAAAACAAGGAGACCCTTAAAAGTACAGTGAGGCTCCGCTTTTCGAAACGTGCTAGCTCAATGCTAATTTACATTGGATTTGCGGTCGACATGCTACCCATTAACGATTTCGCATGGTGATTTGAACACCTCCAGATGTGGTCATCAAAACTACTACTAAGATGCATGTTACAATCAATATGTACAGTACTTGCAGTATAAACACTTTGTAGGGCTCAACAAAACAAAATACTTCTTAATGGCAAAAGCTACTTCCCGACTAAGGCCATACACCGTAGTCTTTACACGACTGCCAAATGCCTTGAAACTGCAACTGCATGCAAAGCCAATACATGTTACAGTACCGTACTTTGCAAATGAAACAAAAAAACAGGATAACTGAACAGCACAGCTCAGTTTTAAACATTACTAACACGTTTGAAATGGGTACTGATTCTCGGATTGAGTCAAATACGAAAGGTACCGCTCACTAGACAACATTGTCATTGATGACTTTGAAGGCTATAATAGTGGTTAGTACATCACATGTAGCACGCATCAAGGACAGAGAAGTGCTTAGAGAGAGTAAAGGTTTCAGAGTTGATCCTCAGCATTGCGCCCTTAAGTCACATGAAGGGCTTTTGACCAATCAGAGAGAGCATGGCCAGACAATCTACTAAATGATTGGTCAAAAGCCCTTGACGTGACTAAAGGGCGCCATGCTGAGGACCAACTCCTGATCAAAGGGTGACACCCAGCGCCATCTAGACGGGAAAGTGAGCGTTATGATTTTTTTGCGTGTTACGTGACCTCCTGTGACATCATTGCTGCGTCTCGAGTCACGTGTACATGGGCAAAATGTATTTAACCTGATCATAATTCGGATTAGAATGTTACTGTGTACATGGACCCTGAAAAAAACTAGACAATTATGATGTGAATGTTTATTGATCACACCTTAAATCGTGTGAAGCGACTGGGATGATAGTTTATATATCAATGATGAAATCTTAACATTGCAACACATGCCAATACGGCCGGGTTAACTTATAAAGTGCAATTTTAAATTTCCCGCTAAACTTCCGGTTGAAAATGTCTATGTATGATGACGTATGCGCGTGACGTCAATCGTTGAAACGGGAAGTATGCGGACACATTGAATCCTATACAAAAAACTCTGTTTTCATCTCAAATTTCCACAGTATTCTGGACATCTGTGTTGGTGAATGTTTTGCAATTTGTTTAATGAACAATGGAGACTGCAAAGAAGAAAGTTGTAGGTGGGATCGGTGTATTAGCGGCTGGCTGCAGCAACACAACGAGGAGGACAGAGATGGATAGCAGACGCGCTAGCGGCCGAACTCACCTTAACTTTCTCGCCAAACGCATCTGTGATCGGGTGAAGTCCTTCGTCGCGCCGTCGATCGCTAGAATGCAGGTGAGCACGGGTGTTGATGAGCAGATGAGGGCTGGCTGGCGTAGGTGGATAGCTAATGTTTTTAGCATAGCTCTGTGAGGTCCGGTTGCTAAGTTAGCTTCAATGGCGTCATTAGCAACAGCATTGTTAAGCTTCGCCAGGCTGGTAAGCATTAACCGTGTATTTACATGTTCATGGTTTAATAGTATTGTTGATCTTCTGTCTATCCTTCCAGTCAGGGATTTATTTATTTTGTTTCTATCTGCATTTGAGCCGGATGCTATCACGTTAGCTCAGTAGCTAAAGAGCTTTGCCGATGTATTCTCGTGGAGATAAAAGTCACTGTGAATGTCTATTTCGTGTTCTTGACTCTCATTTTCAAGAGGATATAGTATCAGAGGTGGTTTAAAATACAAATGCGTGATCCACAATAGAAAAAGGAGAAAGTGTGGAATCCAATGAGCCAGCTTGTACCTAAGTTACGGTCAGAGCGAAAAAAGATATGTCTTGCACTGCACTCTAGTCCTTCACTCTAACGTTCCTCATCCACAAATCTTTCATCCTCGCTCAAATTAATGGGGTAATCGTCGCTTTCTCAGTCCGAATCGCTCAAGCTGCATTGAAAACAATAGGAAAATGTGAGGAGCCTTTCAACTGTTGACGTCACGCTACTTCCGGTACAGGCAAGGTTTTTTTTATCAGCGACCAAAAGTTGCAACTTTATCGTCGATGTTCTCTACTAAATCCTTTCAGCAAAAATATGGCAATATTGCGAAATGATCAAGTATGACACATAGAATGGATCTGCTATCCCCGTTTAAATAAAAAAAATTGATTTCAGTAGGCCTTTAAATTTAGTCCACCTTCCACAACAGTAAGGATAATTCCGACCCGATTTTTCATGAAGGACTATGGGCATAAACCACCCGGCTCGATCCGAATGAAATTCTAATCCGAACGTGTGATCGGGTCAAAATATTCCGAATGGCATGTTTACGTCAAGCATTTTTATTCCGGTTAGGCTTTTAATCCGATTGAATGTGTCCATGTGCTATACCGTCTCATATTACCACTCCTAAAAGTTTTGTGATTATAAGTGTTTCTTTTCAATAATCAATCAATCAATCCTTTTATTGTCATTGTCGTAATAACACAAGTTATACGTGTCAACCAGACTTTGTTGGCGCGTAATCCAGCCACACAGAAAAAGTGCATTAATGTGCAGGTCGCTTTAGCTTAGTTGTCTTCTGGCATATTCATAGGCCGTCCAATGACCGTAGTTTTCAGTAGCGTTACAAAGAGGAGATTGTTTATATTTATGGCGCAAGTAGATCTTGGATAGCCTTGATTGTAATATGGTTTATGGACTTCTATCTGTAAGCCCGTTCACACCGCGACCCTGCAAAATTGGCACCGCAGATCCATCAAAGCAAAACACTGCATCCCGGATTCAGATAATTAGATGTAATGACATCAATCCCAGCGTCTGGTGCGGTGTATGTAATGCTTGCCTGACAGAGACAATTGCTTTCAACACAACAGTTCAGGAGAGGTCGGTCTCGCATGTTAAAATGCCAAACCCTGGTCCCTGCTTGCCAGTATTCCCATTCACGCTGGTGCTATCACCCCCTTTTACAGCTCCTTTGCTGCCTCCGAAGGCCGAATCAACTTATTAGTCCTCCCAGGCTGTGTGGGCGCGGTTTATACAGAAACAAGCGGGGGGGGGACTGTTAATGAGCCGTGTGAACTGAGTTTGTGCCAAGCAAACTAGCCAAATGCAATTTTAGTATTGTACCATTTTTGTCAAATTCTTTGTGTGTTAAACATACCTGGGTAATAAAGCTGATTCTATTGTTTTTAGTTGAATAATCGGTAGATTGCACGCGGTCTTGCTGGTATGCTATAATGTTGCTCTATTTAGGTACCTAGGCTATTGCTGTCCTGACAACAAATCATACCATGCCAAACTGAACTGTACCACATAATGAAAACACTGCCTGAGCTAATCAATCAATCAATCAATCAATCAATGTTTACTTATATAGCCCTAAATCCCGAGTGTCTCAAAGGGCTGCACAAGCCACAACGACATCCTCGGCTCAGATCTCACATCCCATTATCTGAATGTCCTTGGTCAAAATCATAGGCACTATTACTAAGCTAAAAATGTCTATTAAATTGTACTGAGGAAGCTGTTTATGCAGTTTAGCATATAACATTCCTCCGATGCTGTGCTAATATAGAATAGAATAGAAAGTACTTTATTGATCCCTGGGGGAAATTCAGCACCACAGTTCGCTCACAATAGACAATAAACACTTGGGTATTTTTTACATGTGAATAATATAAATACAGTCTATTATACAGCATTATTCACATGTGAATAACATAAATACAGTCTATTATGCAGCATTATTCACATGTGAATAACATAAATACAGTCTATTATACAGCATTATTCACATGTGAATAACATGAATACAGTCTATTATACAGCGTTATTCACATGTGAATAACATAAATACAGTCTATTATACAGCATTATTCACATGTGAATAACATAAATACAGTCTATTATACAGCATTATTCACATGTGAATAACATAAATACAGTCTATTATACAGCGTTATTCACATGTGAATAACATAAATACAGTCTATTATACAGCATTATTCACATGGGAATAACATAAATACTGTCTATTATACAGCATTATTCACATGTGAATAACATAAATACAGTCTATTATACAGCATTATTCACATGGGAATAACATAAATAGTGTCTATTATACAGCATTATTCACATGTGAATAATATAAATACATTATACATTTAAGTACAGTCAAAAAGGAACATATGCATCATACAGTACTAATATCCCTGGCCTAATATCCTTTAGGGCAGGGATTGTCAAACTGGGGCACGTTTATCACCAGTGATACACGGGCTCCAACTGGTGGCAGGCCAAAGAATCACTTAATTAAAGGACAGTGTTTTAGTTTCCTATATTCAAACACAGTGTTACTGTTCAAATTAAGTGTAATGTTACAGTGGCCAAAAATATTACAAATAATTGTTAAACAAAACCTCTAATGAATACTTAGGCCTACTACGCTAGTGTATTTTATGGTTGGTCATTTTGGTGGTACTTGGAGGGCCAAGTCTTTTTCTGAGGTGGGGGTACTTGGTGGAAAAAGTGTTAAAACCACTGCTTTATAATAGGATAGGAAGCTCAATACATTTTTGACCATAATTTGACAACATTGCTACATCATATCTGTCCATGGTCTTTTTCCCGAAAGAGTTTAATATTTTGTGGGGAAAAAAAGGTCTGAGTAGTTCATCCACTCCAAAGGTGTAGCATGTTTGCTGTTTTCAGATGAAGCAGGTGTGATGCTATTACTTGCGGTCATATTTAGGAATATTACGAAAAAAATTATATTGCCGAAAAATAGCATTTTTGGCAGTTTGTGAATGCATTTGCACAACTTTTAGAAGGTTTTTAAGTAGGTTGATTTGATGGTCGGGAAATATCTAATTAAAGACACATTTATTGCCCATGAATCAAAGACTGACTGACTATAAAGAGAATGCTTTATTATGACATAAGCTATTTTTACGAGCAGATTTGTTTTTAAATCACACCTTGTGTGGTGTTCAGGTCAGTGGGACCCGTTTTTTAATTTTTTATTAAAAGAAAAATGATACAATTAATTAATTTTTCAAACTGAGACTCACTGACTTTGGCTCATTTTCTGTGAAGAACATATATCAGAATACATATTTAATGACCACACACCATACACCCCCCCTACACATTTCTATTACATATATGATGTCCGGGGCTAATAGAAGTGTGGAAATTGATGTTCTCTGTACCACACACACACACACACAGCAGGCCTAGACAGGAGGAGGACAGAGTGTAGGTACACAGAACATCAGAGGGTCAAATGTGCGAGAAAATGAGAGCAGACAGTGGTGACAAACAATGTTGCAACCTTGTGTGGGAACCGCAGGTGCAGAAACACAAAAGAAGAATCCCTGAAGGGATGCAGAAACTGGAAGATAAATTTTCCATGCAACATTCATATTGTTGTTACTCAGCCAGCGTTTGTGGGTCTGATGGACCCGTTGCATTTTGTGGCTTTTAATGCCTCACAATCAAACATTTTTATGTTAAAATACTGAACAGGTGTTTATTGGGATAAGGTAAACATCTGTTCCGTATTTTAACATAAAAGTGTTTGATTGTGAGGCATTAAAAGCCACAAAATGCAACGGGTCCATCAGACCCACAAACGCTGGCTGAGTAACAACAATAGTTAAAATACTGAACAGGTGTTTATTGGGATAAGGTAAACATCTGTTCCGTATTTTAACATAAAAGTGTTTGATTGTGAGGCATTAAAAGCCACAAAATGCAACGGGTCCATCAGACCCAAAAACGCTGGCTGAGTAACAACAATATGAACAGTACACAAGGGTTAAAGGCCTACTGAAATGATTTTTTTTTATTTAAACGGGGATAGCAGATCCATTCTATGTGTCATACTTGATCATTTCACGATATTGCCATATTTTTGCTGAAAGGATTTAGTAGAGAACATCGACGATAAAGTTTGCAACTTTTGGTCGCTGATAAAAAAGCCTTGCCTGTACCGGAAGTAGCGTGACGTCGCAGGTTGAAGGGCTCCTCACATTTCCCCATTGTTTACACCAGCAGCGAGAGCGATTCGGACCGAGAAAGCGACGATTACCCCATTAATTTGAGCCAGGATGAAAGATTCGTGGATGAGGAACGTGAGAGTGAAGGACTAGAGTGCAGTGCAGGACGCATCTTTTTTCGCTCTGACCGTAACTTAGGTACAAGCTGGCTCATTGGATGCCACCCTCTCTCCTTTTTCTATTGTGGATCACGGATTTGTATTTTAAACCACCTCGAATACTATATCCTCTTGAAAATGAGAGTCGAGAACGCGAAATGGACATTCACAGTGACTTTTATCCCCACGACAATACATCGGTGAAGCACTTTAGCTACGGAGCTAACGTGATAGCATCGGGCTTAACTGCAGATAGAAACAAAAGAAATAAACCCCTGACTGGAAGGATAGACAGAAAACCAACAATACTATTAAACCATGGACCTGTAACTACACGGTTAATGGTTTCCAGCCTGGCAAAGCTTAACAATGCTGTTGCTAACGACGCCATTGAAGCTAACTTAGCAACGGGACCTCACAGAGCTATGCTAAAAACATTAGCTATCCACCTACGCCAGCCAGCCCTCATCTGCTCATCAACACCCGTGCTTACCTGCGTTCCAGCGATCGACGGAGCGACGAAGGACTTCACCCGATTATAGATGCGGTCGGCGGCTAGCGTCGGATAGCGCGTCTGCTATCCAAGTCAAAGTCCTCCTGGTTGTGTTGCTGCAGCCAGCCGCTAATACACCGATCTACACCTCTTCATTGTTCATTAAACAAATGCCAAAAGATTCACCAACACAAATGTCCACAATACTGTGGAATTTTGCGATGAAAACCGAGATTTTTGTATTGGATACAATGTGTCCCAATACTTCCGTTTCAACCATTGACGTCACACGCATACGTCATCATACATAGACGTTTTCAACCGGAAGTTTAGCGGGATATTTAAAATTGCACTTTATAAGTTAACCCGGCCGTATTGGCATGTGTTGCAAAGTTAAGATTTCATCATTGATATATAAACTATCAGACTGCGTGGTCGCTAGTAGTGGCTTTCAGTAGGCCTTTGAGAGCAGATTTGTTTTAAATGCTTAAAAGCACATGCAGTGCCATTGACAGTATTGGGTTAGCATCACATAATTTCCGCTTCAACCAATCCATTGTAATCTTTTGTTTTTGTTTTCTCCGAATGTTTATCCGACGCTGCTTTCTTTGTCTTTTTATAATCTGTTTTTCCAGACTCTCCTCGCCCTCCCACCCACCAAAATGAAATGTTATGTTACAAAGCAAGCAAACGTGATGCAAGAGGACAAAAGGCTTGGTTTACATTGCGTCGTCGGCATTAGATTGTTAAGTCACGATGCAGGTATTGACTTTGTTTGTGTGTGTATGTGTGTGTGTGCTGGGCGCCATATAAAAGTCAGGCATGCAAAAGCTTTTGTTTGACCTGCACTGTATGTTGATCTACTGTAAATGAGATAAGATAAGCATCCAATATAAAGGATAAAACACACACCTATAGAGACCGCCGTTCACAAGGAACCCTATTGATTTTTATCCTGTCGTAAAGCTTCAATCACAATATGGCTCCATTAGCGTTCGGGGCCATTTTGCAAGAGTTCTGGAGAATAAATGACACAGGGACGCTAAATATCCATGCTGCTTTTCCAGCCTGGTAGGTTGAAGTATAGAGAGATTGAGAATCTTGGCTGCGTGAATTAGATTAAGCTTTTTGTTAGCCAGTATCAAGATATATGATCTTATTCTAAACATAAGTGGGAACATACACCCACGGCGGAGCAGAGTCACTTCCTGCCGTTACTGCCTGAAACCTACTTCAGTGTGTAACTGACTGCAAAGTTTGGTTTGAGAATCCACTGCAAAAACTGAAATCTAAGTAAGATGAAATATCTCAAATAAGAGTGATATTTGCTTATTTTTTGTCTGATCAGATAATTCTTCTTCCTAAGCAGATTTTATGTTAGAGTGTTTTACTTGTTTTAAGTGCTTTGCTCTTAAATGATCTCAGTAAGATATTACAGCTTGTTGCTGAGATTTGATGACCTATATTGAGTAAAACATGCTTGAAACTAGAATATCAACTGTTGCAAAGCTGTGTCATCAACACTCACAAGTATAAAACTACTTTTTTAAAGTCATCATTTCTTATTTCAAGCATAAAAAAAAAAAAAAAATTGTCTCCCAATTAAAACGGATGGACTTTGCTGTTTTATTTTCAAAGAAACAAGAGAAAATACGTACTCATAAAGTAGTAAAGTTGGCACAGTACAGTAAACTGACAGTTAATATTTAAACATTTAACATGTGACATTTCTAACAATTTTGAACAGAAATAGTTCATTCCTCGCACACTAATTGACTGAAAGAGCACAAACTTGGCGTGATGATGTCATGTTATCGATGGACAAATGCATTTTTAGACAATATGATTTGCCTAGGAGACCTCGAGAGTATTCCATTAAGAACAATAAATTTGTTTTTAGTATAAGTTTGCTGGTTTCAAGAAATGTAATGCCAAGCGCATATCATTATGTCAAGATAATGGCACTAGCATTTACTTCATTTAAGAATATTTTTCAACATCCATCCATCCATTTTCTACCGCTTGTCCCTTTTTATTGAGCAAAAAGGTCTCTTTTTTTTTCTATCAAGAAAAGTGCACTTGTTATTAGTGAGAATATACTTATTTTAAAGGCCTACTGAAATGAATTTTTTTTATTTAAACGGGGATAGCAGATCTATTCTATGTGTCATACTTGATCATTTCGCGATATTGCCATATTTTTGCTGAAAGGATTTAGTATAGAACAACGACGATAAAGATTGCAACTTTTGGTATCTGATAAAAAAAAGGCTTGCACCTACCGGAAGTAGCGTGACGTAGTCAGTTGAACATATACGCAAAGTTCCCTATTGTTTACAATGATGGCCGCATGAAGTGAGAGAGATTCGGACCGAGAAAGCGACAATTTCCCCATTAATTTGAGCGAGGATGAAAGATTTGTGGATGAGTAAAGTGCAAGTGAAGGACTAGTGGGGAGTTGAAGCTATTCAGATAGGGAAGATGCTGTGAGAGCCGGGGGTGACCTGATATTCAGCTGGGAATGACTACAACAGTAAATAAACACAAGACATATATATACTCTATTAGCCACAACACAACCAGGCTTATATTTAATATGCCACAAATTAATCCTGCATAAAAACACCTGCGTGTTTGTTATGCTAGCTCCTAGCTCCTCTGCTAGCTCCTAGCTCCATAGAACACGCCAATACAATTCAAACACCTGATCAACACACACAATCACTCAGCCCAAAAGACCGTTTACCTAACCCAAGGTTCATAAAGCTTATATATTTTTAAAAAGTTACGTACGTGACGCGCACATACGGTCAAGTTATCGAATGTTTAGCAGCCAAGGCTGCATACTCACGGTACCTGATATTCAGCTGGGAATGACTACAACAGTAAATAAACACAAGACATATATATACTCTATTAGCCACAACACAACCAGGCTTATATTTAATATGCCACAAATTAATCCTGCATAATAACACCTGCGTGTTTGTTATGCTAGCTCCTAGCTCCTCTGCTAGCTCCTAGCTCCATAGAACACGCCAATACAATTCAAACACCTGATCAACACACACAATCACTCAGCCCAAAAGACCGTTCACCTAACCCAAGGTTCATAAAGCTTATATATTTTTAAAAAGTTACGTACGTGACGCGCACGTACGGTACGGTACTTGTTATGCTAGGTCCTAGCTCCTCTGCTAGCTCCTAGCTCCATAGAACACGCCAATACAATTCAAACACATGATCAACACACACAATCACTCAGCCCAAAAGACCGTTCACCTAACCCAAGGTTCATAAAGCTTATATATTTTTAAAAAGTTACGTACATACGCAAAAAAAAGCCAAAGCTGCATACTCACAGTAGCACGTCTGCGTCTTTGTCATCCAAATCAAAGTAATCCTGGTAAGAGTCTGTGTTGTCCCAGTTCTCTACAGGCGTCTGTGTATCCAAATCAAAAGTCCTCCTGGTTAGAGTCTCTGTTATCCGAGTTCTTCCATCTTGACTGCATCTTTCGGGAATGTAAACAAAGAAGCGCCGGCTGTGTACTGTTGTGGCTGACTACGTTCGAAAAATACGTCCATTTCGCACCGACAACTTTCTTCTTTGCTTGCTCGGCTTCCTTCTCCATAATGCAATGAACATGATTGAAACAGATTCACGAACACAGATGTCCAGAATACTGTGGAATTATGAAATGAAAACAGAGCTTTTTCGTATCGGCTTCAATGTGGAAGGCATACCCGTGTTCGCCGGGCTACGTCACACGCATACGTCATCCTCAGAGGCGTTTCGAACCGGAAGTTTAGCGGCAAATTTAAAATGTCACTTTATAAGTTAACCCGGCCGTATTGGCATGTGTTATAATGTTAAGATTTCATCATTGATATATAAACTATCAGACTGCGTGGTCGGTAGTAGTGGGTTTCAGTAGGCCTTTAAGGTATTTTGGGGTTCATTGAGATTAGCTAATTGTACTTGTTTTGGAAAGTCTTGACAAGCCAAATTTTCTTGTTCTATTGGCAGATAATTTTGCTTAATTCAAATAAAGTACCCCTAATTTTTTTTTTTTTTAATTGTTTTTGAACACTGACTTTTTGTAGTGCAAACCTCAACATAGCCTGCTATGTTAATTAAAACATGCATACTGGTTCTATACTTGGTGTGGGGATGATTTTTATGCAAAGAATCCGAGAGAACAAAGAGTCTCGACGTGGTTTGTTTTGTGCACTTCGATGCTAGTGTGTGTTGCTCCTGCTCTGCTGTCTCTTGTCTGGATGACTGTGAAGCGCCTGCTTTCCCCAAGGTAAAACAGTTGTTGTTGGGTTTTCCCTGCTAACATGTAAACAAAGGAGAACCTCCCAAATCCTACCCGGTGTGCCTCGCAGCCAGTAAGATTTCAGCTCCCCGCTGGGCTCAACCAGTGGATAAAGATGAGAGGCGTGACTCCCCTCCATGAGGGGGGAAACGCTCTCGTAACCCACAAAGCTTTGAACCTAGAAAGGCAGCAGAGCCATAACAAAGACCTGTCGGGGTTTTTTTTTTGTTTCATTAAAATCCTACTTAACTGTGCAACATGTACAAACACTGAACACATCCTTAGCTGTTAAGTGGAATAAGTCAACCACTGTACAAAAGCAGTGAAGTTGGCATGTTGTGTAAATGGTAAATAAAAAGAGAATACAATGATTTGCAAATCCTTTTCAACTTATATTCAATTGAATAGACTGCAAAGACAAGATATTTAATGTTAGAACTGAGAAACTTTAATTTTTTTAGGAAATAATCATTAACTTAGAGTTTAATGGCAGTAACACTTTGCAAAAAAGCTGTCACAAGGGCATTTTTACCACTGTGTTACATGGCCTTTCCTTTTAACAACACTCAGTAAAGGTTTGGGAACTGAGGAGACACATTTTTGAAGTGAAATTGTTTCCCATTCTTGCTTGATGTACAGCTTAAATTGTTCAACAGTCTCCGTTGTGCTATTTTATGCTTCATATTGCGCCACATATTTTCGATGGGAGACAGGTCTGGACTACAGGTAGTCCAGTCTAGTACCCGCACTCTTTTACTATGAAGCCACACTGTTGTAACACGTGGATTGGCATTGTCCATGATAACGTTGCTTGGATACCATCTTGAACTCTAACTTATAATAATAATTCACCCCTATACAATATCCTACCCTAATACCCTACTGTGCAATATTACCCTTCGAGTGCAATACATCCGACACTGATTGTTATTTATTACTCCGGTACTCTTGTCTTGTTCTGTATATTGTACAGTATTTTGTATTTCTATAGTGTTTTGTATACTGTACAGGATTGCTTATTTTTATTGGATAGTAGTCTATTTATTTCAATTGTTAGCTTTTTTTTATTACCTCTTGTGTAATTTATTTTCACCCCATATTTGTTCCCACTACCGCACCTTAAGTTGGAGTCCTTAATCTCGTTATATGCAAATATAATGACAATAAAGTCCATTCTATTCTATTCTATTCTAACATATGTTGCTCCAAAACCTGTATGTACCTTTCACCATTATTGGTACCTTAATAATGTGTAAGTTACCCCTGCCTTGGGCACTAATACACCCCCATACCATCACACATGCTGGCATTTGAACAAAGCGCCTAGAACAATCCGGATGGTTCTTTTCCTCTTTGTTCCGGAGGACACGAAGTCCACATTTTCCAAAAACAATTTGAAATGTGGACTCGTCAGACCACAGAACACCTTTACAGTTTGCATCAGTCCATCTAAGATGAGCTCGGGCCCAGCAATGCTGGCAGCGTTGCTGGGTGTTGTTGATAAATGGCTTTCGCTTTGCATAGTACAGTTTCAACTTGCACTTACAGATGTAGCGACCAACTGTAGTTACTGACAGTGGTTTTCTGAAGTGTTCCTGAGCCCATGTGGTGATATCCTTCACACACTGGTGTCAGTTTTTGATGCAGTACCGCCTGAGGGATCGAAGGTCACGGGCATTCAATGTTGGTTTTCAGCCTTGCTGCTTACGTGCAGGGATTTCTCCAGATTCTCTGAACCTTTTGATGATATTACGGACCGCAGATGGGGAAATCCCTAAATTCCTTGCAATAGCTGGATGAGAAATGTTTTTCTTAAACAATTTGCTCAGGCATTTGTTGACAAAGTCGTGACCCTCGCCCCGTCCTTGTTTGTGAATGACTGAGCATTTCATGGAAGCTGCTTTTATACCCAATCATGGCACCCACCTGTTCCCAATTAGCCTGTTCACCTGTGGGATGTTCCAATTAAGTGTTTGGTGAGCGTTCCTCAACTTTCTCACTCTTTTTTGCCACTTGTGCCAGCTTTTTTGAAACATACTTGCAGGCATCAAATTCCAAATGAGCTAATATTTGCAGAAAAATAACGTTTTCCAGTTCGAACGTTAAGTATATTGCAGGCATCAAATTCCAAATGAGCTAATATTTGCAGAAAAATAACGTTTTCCAGTTCGAACGTTAAGTATATTGTCTTTGCAGTCTATTCAATTGAAAATAAGTTGAAAAGGATTTGAAAATCATTGAATTCTGTTTTTATTTACAATTTACACAACGTGACAACTTCAGTAAAACTCAGAGCTGTTAAGTGGAATAAGTTAACCACTTTATAGGTATTTGATAGAAATAACTTCAATAGCCACATTGTAAGAAGCAGATATGTGTACGGTTTATCTCGCTATGGCTACATTGTAACAAGTTCCATTTTCGGTTGTTGGCCATCACCACACCTTCCTTCTGACATCAGCGGTACCCTTCCGTGTGGTCCACTGATGGCACAAATAAGCCAAAGAAAAAGTATGTGATGTATATTTGGTTTGTTTCCAAATCGTACAATTGCTCACTATAGTTCTGTTACATTTGCATGCAGTTTATCCGTGACTGTATGGCAAGTCCCACACATGTTGGAACCACCTGTTCCCCTCATATGTGCATATAGGAGCACGTGTCACTCTCAGCTGTGTGTGGGGGGGTCTATAGACCAGCCGTTTCCATTGACAGGTGTGACCCCCACATAGTACCCGGTCCGTGTACGTCGCGGCCGTTCGTTTTTCGTTTGGACTAGAAAAAGGATTTTTATGAAAGTCAATATCCCCTGTTTTTTAGTTTGAAAATAAAATAATAAAAAACGGATCATTATGCTTTATCTGCTATCCTATTTTATATATGTTTTTAAAAAATTAAAATGGGAATTAATACGAGTGGAAAATTAATTTCACTAGTCCCCGTTCAATTTCTATGGATTGGACTTGTGTTGTCCCAATACCAATATTTTTGTACCGGTACCAAAGTGTAATTCGATACTTTTCTAAATAAAAGGGACCTAAAAAAATTGCACTATTGCTTTATTTTAACAAAAAATCTTAGGGTAGATTAAACATATGTTTTTTTACTGTAATTTAGTCCTTAAATAAAATCGTGAACATACTAGACAACTTGTCTTTTAGTAGTAAGTAAACAAACAAAGACTCCTAATTTTGCTGCTGACGTATGCAGTAACATATTGTGTCATTTATCATTCAAATATTTTGTCCAAATTATTAAGGACAAGTGGTAGAAAATGAATTATTAATCTACTTGTTCATTTACTGTTAATATCTGCTTATTTTTTTGTTTTAACATGTTCTATCTACACTTCTGTTAAAATGTAATAATCACATACTCTTGAGTTGTTTGATACTTTACATTAGTATACCGTACAACCCTAGATTGGACATATGCGTGGATTAGAGTGCACATGCGCTGTGTCTCTTTTCACATCCTGGTTTGTGATTGACAAAGAACGGTGACAGTTGTGTCGTCACAATAATTTTCGCGCTGTCAAGAGTTCCCTTCGGTTTTTTTCATGTCCAGAGACATGGGAAGTGACACATTTTATTGGTTCTCTATCGAGAAAGCAAACGTCGCTCTTCTTCTGTTGTTGTTGTTGTTGTTCTGGGTCACTCACAGACGAGGAGCTGAAAAGAGAGACTACGCATGTGCAATATACGCATATGTCCAAACCTTGAACAGGGAATAGAGAAATTTGTTTTGTATTCTTTGTTTTAATTCCCATTTTTCAGGGTTAAAAACATCATTCAAATCGGATAATGGATTACGATTCGTTTTCCGTTTTTTTTAAAATTTATTTTCAAACCAAAAATTGGGAAAAGTGGATTTTTATGTAAAACTATATTTGTATTCCAAACCAAAAATTCATTTCCGCGACGTACACAGACCTAAACCCCTCCATAGGGCCCCCCCCCCCCTCCCATTTTCACTACCGAGCATGTGTTCACAATTTGCTTTGAATGGGCTTTTGGGTTTTAACCTTCTGAAAGAAAAAGTGCACATGACATCCATTTTATTCCATTCCATTTAGTTGTGTATGCGTGCGATAATCACTTTGCAAGTTCATCACATTCTCATAGCGTGACTCAACGTGTTGTGTCGGCCTTTTCAATACCCCCCCCCAAACACCCCATCCCCTCCCCACTGTGCTTGACGTGTGACAGCAGTGAGGTGCAGTTTTAACTTATTTTGTTACAAAAAAAGCTGTAGTTTTAAACTCACTTGTTGGTGTGCATCCTGTTCTTTTAATATTATCGTTGTCGTAGTAGCCATGTTGCTCTGAGCAGCCAGGACAGAAATGGGTATACGGCTTTCCTATGTAGAAATATGTTCTGTTTAGTGTTATACTGTATTGACATCACTGGCATTAATCTGCGGTGGCATTTCCGAAAAATCCAAACATACCTGTCGAGGCAATCCTTAAAATGCTCACTGAGCTACCATGAATGATTAACGTGGACCCCGACTTAAACAAGTTGAGAAACTTATTCGGGTGTTACCATTTAGTGGTCAATTGTACAGAATATGTACTGTACTGTGCAATCTACTAATAAAAGTTTCAATCAATCAATCAATCAATCTTCTCAGCTTTACCATGAATTGATTGATGTGGACCCCGACTTAAACAAGTTGAGAAACTTATTCAGGTGTTACCATTTAGTGGTCAATTGTACGGAATATGTACTGTACTGTGCAATCTACTAACACAAGTTTCAATCAATCAATCAATCAATCATGTTATGATCCGCTGCCGGGATCATGTTCAGTTTGGTTTTAGGACTCCCTCAGTTCCCATTTTTGTGCACCCCTGGGGTTGTTTTCTGTTTCCATGGGTGCTTATTGTTTCCACCTGTCTCTGATTGGTGTTCGGGAAGCTCACCTGTTCCCCGAGCACTAATCAGTAACACTATTTAACACTGCCTTTTCCGGTCAGTCAGTCTGGCTTCCTAATTTGCTACACGCAACAGTTGACGACTTTTGATTCCTGCTACCTGAAGACTAACTTCCACGCTAGGCTCTGTTTGTTGCTAGCTTCCACGCTAGCCCCTTTGGTTTTTGCCTTCCGTGCTTTGAGAACGTTTTTGTTTGTTCCCGTCTGATTTATTTCTTAAATAAATAATTTCCTACCTGCATGCTGTGTCCGAAGTCCGTCTGCAACCTGTGAGAACAAACCCTGCATGACCATGTGACCCGGTCGACACAAATCAGCTGAAATCTCACCATATATGCTGAAGTTTTGTAAGATTTGTGGAGGTATTGTGTGATTCCTTGTATAGCCGTTTCACTCTTTTGTTAAATTAATATCTCTGTGACAGTAAATACAAAAATAGCATTAGTTGTGCACGCAAACAGAGTCTTTAGGTATTGGGTATCTAAAGCATGGGTGTCCAAAGTTCGGAACAGGGTTAGTTTGTGGCCTACAGCTTGTTTAAAATTTGTTTTGACAAAAAATAAAATCAGTCGCATTAGAACGTTACAAAATGAGGAACAGCTTAGCATTATTTTGCTGTATACTGCCCTCATTGGAAAATGGTCGGCTTGAAAGTGTGACGTGGAAACAATGCTTTGCACTCTGAATGGCTTACTTACGCAGCTGACTGCAAGACTGTGTCTGAAAGTTGACTTTTTTTCTTCAACAAGTTCAAAACATGGCGCAAACGTGCAGCATCATTAACTGCCACAATGTTTGTCATGATCGCTCCAGGGGGAAAAAATAGTATTTGGTGAGATTTGTGTCATTTTCAGCATCGAAGCAAAGCCGAAGGAACTCGAGTTAGTGAGCTCGGCTAGGACGATGAAACTTTGAATGCCATCACCTAGATGTTGGTGTGTTCACGGCCTTTTCGGACTGGTAAGTTTGAATTAAGGCATGTAGCATTTTTAAGTAGGATTTTGCGCTAGCTTTAGCTAAGCCAGCTACGAGCTACAAGCAACGTACAGTATTTTGGAAAAAAGGAATGCCACTATTCATAGATCAATAACTGAGAAGACTATAAATATTTCTCACATTAATGCAGAGTGTATTTCAGTCCTAAAATATATTTAGTTTAAAACAAATGTATCCAGTCCTGTTGACTTGCCTTTTGAGATGACGAGAGTCTTCTCTTTCAGATGTAAAATTCCAAGGTGTTGCACCCACCCAAAGTTGGTTTGCCCGTGAGCCCTTACTGATTTTGCATTCCTCTATCTCCGTTGACCAGATAGATGACAAATTCGGCTATGACAAGGGTGGTAGCTTACTCAAATCTCTTGTCAATTGGATGTGCTAATATGGATCAATTCCACCATTTGTATTCTTTCAAAGTTGCCTTTGGCATGGGGTACAGTCTCTGGTTGAGTACAACTATGTAAACAAAAGCTTTAACCAGCAACAATGGCTACCTGGCCCCGACAATGCTTTGTAAAATCACGTGTCCTTTTGAGCCCTATTGTGAACTATATGTTTCTACTTGCATGTAGTGTCAGTATATTATTTCACTCTGCATCTTGGTTGTTGATTGTCATCATAGTTGATCTACGTGTTACACCCTAACACTGGAAGAAACTAGTATTTTAATGGAATATTATTATGATGCATGTTGTTCCATTCCATGGGCAACCAGCAGAGAGTCTAAATGATGATTCATTCTCCTTGGAATAACACCAAATACAGATCTTCAACTCGTGCCTGACAAAGACCAAAACTCCCTGTAGTAATATAATTATATGGGGTGGAAAATCTCTCTGTGTTATCACACACACACATCCTAGAAATAGAACCTTAGCATACACTGGCCTGCCTCACATGATAGATACACTATCTGTGATACTATGGTGGCCTTGTGTTCTTGCATGGCTGCACATCTGTTTTATGACCCTCAAAACACTGGTTGTAAATTCCCATAACCCAGCGTCTCCCTGGTGACATCAGGGAGAGAAGTGGGTGTCCCAGCGAGGCTTCAGACTCAGGAAATACAACAGAACTGTGATGTGTGTGACTTCTTAGTTCTTAATATGGTGATTGTTAAGAGACTACTCTACGGACCATGAAGTCCAGGCCCAACTAGTTTGCCATGGAAATTTGTATCAATAACGTTTGTTTTGTTTGCTGCGCATCTATCAGTAATAGGAGCTTCACCACTCTGCAGACCATAAAGTTTAGGCCTAACTAGTTTGCTACTGAAGTTCATATCAATAAAGTTTCTGTTTTGTTTGCTGCACATCTATCAGTAATAGGAGCTTCACCACTCTGAAGACCATAAAGTTTAGGCTTAACTAGTTTGCTACTAAAGTTCATATCAATAAAGTTTCTGTTGTGTTTGCTGCATCTATTAGTAATAGACAACAGACAACACAGTTCAGGTCCAACTTGTTGGCTGCCTAAACAGCCTAGAACTGTTAACTTGGAGTACAGTGTGATCTCAGGGCATTCAATCGATCGCAACTGGACTGCTTGGTTTGTCTTAGAAGATGTTTCGCCGCTCATCCAAGTAGACTTCATGAGTTCGTGCTCATGGACTTAGATTGGTCAGATCTAGTCTTAAACTTAGATTGGTCAGATGTACTGTAGTCCAGCGGCTGGTGCCAAAACCCCAAATATTTATACTTCAAAAACCAGGAGGGTGTGCCTGGGCAAGGATTGTTTCGCCCTATCGTAGTGAGAAAAACAACTGTTTTAATGCAAACGAGCAATCCTACTGTCAAAGCCAACGACAGTCGTTAAAGTGTAATTTCCCCTCGTTAGCATTGAGGTATTGTGTGGCAGACTATTAGCAGGCCAAAATAGACAGAATCCCCACGTAAGCATTCCATTCAGTTGTAAACAAATGGCATTCTGGTCACCTTCTGTGACCAGAATGTTTCCAACTTCTGTTATTCGTTTGAGGCTAAATTGCAGAGTCTTTTAGGAATGGTAGAAAGGACAGTGTTGTATGTGGGAGACGGGTGGTTAACAGTACAGTGTGGAACTATTTTGAATTAAAACTATGACAAGGCTGTAACTATTGTACAATACTCTCAAAACTTGCGAAAAGTGAATGAAGCAGGGTTCCCCTGGCTGCCAAATTTAGCAGTTATTCTTAAATTAAATAAGGCCTTTTGTCATCCAGATTTCATTTTGGTAAAGCACACTTGTACTTGTATGAGCCTTTTTTCTTATCTAATTGGCTCCTTCTGTCTTTGCATGCATTGGCAGACCAGGTTTTTATCCTGCGGGGGAGTTGAAGTGCAACCATTTCTGTGCGTATACTGCACACATGCACAAATGTAGCCTGGATATGTTTGTGAGGGTCTGGACAGTATATGCTGCCATTGTTTTGGGAATTCACTCTAGTACGTCACTGCGCTTTTCCCGCTGTGATTTATCCACGTCGTCATGGTCGGGAAGCTTTGTGAGTGGGCATGTAGGTACTTGCGATCTGTACAGGAAGTGACCTCATTGTCACCACTAGGCCCCCCCAGGTCTCCTTCGCTTTTCTGTCACACTTTGTCCTACAAACACATGCACCCCCCCTTACAGCTGTCAATTAAATGCCTATCTTTGAGCTTTAATGAGTGCTGCTCCTGTTTATGGCTGAATGACTGCTTCATTAACAGACAGACTGCTGGGCGCATACCCGGATCTGTCCGTCTTGTAAAGGGTGTGTGAGAGAGAGAGAGAGAGAGAGAGAAGTGAGAGTGAGAAAACAGGGTGTGGGGGTCGCTTTGGGGGTATTGATGATGCAATTTCCCCTGAGGGGTGGACCTTCCATCTGTCAGTAGACTATAGGCGAAAAAATGGAATGTACAAGACCAGTGTGTTTTATATTATTAACATTGTCAATCAGACTGAGGACAATACCCACCCCAAATGGTCTTTTACGGCTCACACTAAAGAGACCAAACCACCTGGAAGATGCCGACCTATCTGTTTTGCAAACATATGCCTTCCTGCTTCATGCTGTGGAAAAAACATCCTGGCGTGTTGATGACAGAATGGGTGTGGTCAGCTGCAGCTGACAGAGCTTACCCCAACCTGTGCAGAGCTCTCAAAGGCCACACTATACTGTAACTACCCTGGATAGGAATAAGGAGTCAGATGGTACTGCTTGCATGGGTCTCTTTGAACTGAGCAGAATTACCAGTTGAGACTAAATGTATTTGTGTTGGAAACATCCAATGACTAGTAGTCGAAATAGCCAAACACAATCAGTTCTGGGATGCTGATTCAACTCAGACTCATATCTTCAAATTTTGACAGGAAACAATTGTGTTCAAGCAGTTGAAGTAAGTTTTGAGTGTAAAACATGAGACTCAAGTCCAGAGAAAGGTTCCTTCCAGCCTCTGTTACGGCTCTATTACTCCCCCGGGGAGCTGTGGCTTAACTTCAAGCCTTTCTGTGTCGGCACTGTTCCACGGAACAGCAACACAAAAAGCTAAAGAAAAACAAAGCACAGCCAATAACTGTGCAGCATGCCTCACGCTGATGGTTTGTATGACTTGAGAGAGATTGTGTATATATTTTTGTGTAATTCTGAAGTTTACAACCGTAGCATTCCAACTTTAGAGGTTCCGTTGGTTACTGCTATCGCTGTTCTTTTGGGTTCTTGGTATGTGAGAGATGTATAATCATTTGTTGCGTTTCATGTAGGATAAGGCTGCAGCTAACGATTATTTTTCTATTGATTAATCTATGGATTATTTTTTCGATTCATCGGTTAATCTATAGATAATTTTTTTCGATTCATCTGTAGATTATTTTTCCTTTTACCGATTATTTTTTTATTTAAAACGAAGATGAAAAAAAAATGTAGGCCTGTTTTTTCAAAAGGCATGGCTTTTATTTACAAAAAAAAGAAGTATGGCCACTCAGTCAACATTGACAACAACATGACAAAATATTCTGTAACAATGTAAACATTTAAAACTTTTAACATTCAACAAAATTAAAAGTAGCTTATTTGCTTTTCAATGTGCAAATATAAAAGTAAACATCCAGTGCAAATCTTAATATTCTGCAATAGTATAAGCATTTCAAAAGTAAAAGTATTGCTTATTTTGCTTTAAAATGTGCAAAAATAAAGATAAACATCCAATACAAAAAAGTGCAAAACAAAATATTCTGTAACAACAGTGTAAACATTTCAACAAAAGTGAAAGTATTGCTTATTTGCTAAAATGTGCAAAAATAAAGATAAACATCTAATACAAAAAAGTGCCAATCTAAATATTCTGGAGCACTGTAAACATTAAGTATTGCTTTTAAAATGTGCAAAATAAACATCCAGTCCAACACAGTACACAATAACCAATTCTACTCATTCCAGTGAGTGACTAACAGTTGTAATGAAGAAAGGTTAGCATGTCTACATGCTCTGCTTCTTTTCTTGTTTACAATATTCCCAGCAGCTGAAAATAGGCGCTCAGAAGGGGTCGATCTGGCTGGAACTGAGAGCTAATTACCGGTAGCCTTCACCTCAAGCCAGGACTGCGAGTGAGCTGAGCTCCAGTTTATATTCCTAGAAGGTCAACGGGCTCATAGTGATGTTACTAGTAGTTGACTGGGAGGTGTTTATTATCATTTGGGGAGAGTCCGCTGCCCGATGCTCACCTGCTAAACACCTATCTGCTCCACGCTGAAGCGCTGACTACATGCGCTCTGAATACGCACTGCTGATTGGCTGATAACGCTTTGTATAACGCTTTGTGTGTACCAATCAGATGGTTGTGTGGGTGGGACAATGCTGCGTGCTGAGACAGAGGCAGCCGCAGAAGGAGCGAAGCAGCTTGTTAACACTTTAGCAGCTAAAGTTAGCTTTAGCTTAGAAACTCGTTTGGTACACCCCCGTACCGAACCGAAAGCTCCGTACCGAAACGGTTCAATACAAAACACGTACCGTTACACCCCTAGCAGATACAAATGACACATTCATGTTTTTGTGTAATGACAACGTATACTCGCGCGGACGATTGACTAGTTGATGGTTTTCTTTTCAAATGTTCGTTCATAGCCGTTGTGCTGCTATGATAGGCCATTTCCGCTCGACACAGTGTGCATACAACAACATTATTAGGCCGTGTATTGAAATACTCCCACACATTTGATCACTTTTGGCGTGATTTTTTCCCCCTCGCTCGCACAGTCTGCTTTGCGCTCCGCCATGACGGTAGTGTGACGTAAATATGCGACGCGTCGACGCACAAAAACGGCGTCGACGTATTTACGTAACCGATGACGTCGACTACGTCGACGCGTCGTTTCAGCCTTAATGTAGGACAACATGATGTCATCAGTTGCTTGTAAACCACACATGTCGTTTCATTGAAGTTATTGATTCATTCACTTGTTTCCTTAGAAACTGCCCCACATGCAAAGTGAAATATAATGCTTGTCTCTTCATTGATTGAACATTTCCTTTATTTTGTGAAATTAGTCAAGTGCCAGCCATGTGAATGACAAGGAAAGAGTGAAGTAAACAGTGGAAAGCACTCTTCAGCCAACTCCCCTTTCCACTTCCCGCTACCCTTGTGACTGTCTGACCCAGTTTTACTCCTTTCATATAACGTTACTCTCCTTTAATGCCTGAATGATTTTTATGTAGTATCCTGATTCTCCTGGATACGTCTCAGAGACTTGGGTCTTTTAGAGGCTCATTACATGTTTGTGTTCCCCTGTGCCCTGCCTATGATCGGAGGGTGTGTTCATTCCCAAGAGCACTGGACAAAAATGTTGTAATGGGATTCCTGGAAGAAATGTCAAGTGTTGGCCCAAAACAGTGCACTGGGAGAACACAACACCCCTATAGGTGTTGATATTGAAAATACACTCTACAGTGATGATCAGTCCTACAGTTATTTTGAGATAGGTTCCAACATGCCTGTGACCCTGAATGGAGTGGATTCACAGTACAAAAGCTTGCAAAAGTACTGTAAAACCTGAGAAACCGGTCATTGCGTTCTGTGGAACCCGAAGGATTGATCCAAACTCGCATGACTTTAAGATGATAAAGATCAGTCTTTTAACTAAAAAAGGAGAAAATACAACCGGGAAAAGTAAAAAGGGATATCCCAGGTTGATGCATAGTGGAGACATCATGTGGATATGTTCACCCTTGGTATCTAATACCATGAATGTATTATGGAACTACTGCTTCAGACTTAGAGAGTTGGGAATAGGACAGAGGTGCTTCAGCTGACCCACTACAGCCAAGTTGCATTCTGTGGTATATCTTGAAAATTGGTCTGAATGACGGTGGAACAAGGGTTGCAAAGGGGTGGAAAGTTTCCGTTAAATTTCCGGAAATTTATCACGGGAAGGTAAGCTCGGGAAGTTTGGAAATTTTGACCATTTTGTGATTATTCAAAGTTGGACACCGTCCATCTTATTCTGTAGAATAAGATGAGAAGCTTGTCAAACACTAATGCAATGCCACACACAGATATAGATAGTCAGCTAAACAATTGGAGTAGTCTTTAAAAATATTTGACTGATGGACAAAATAATAGAAATAGGCTGGATGAATAAATGAACAGTCAATCAGCATGCTAAATCAAACTATAAGCTACATTCTTGTATGACAACAGAATGGCTAGCAGAACAGAAGGCAGAGGAAACTACACCTTTTGATTTAGTATTTGCTAGTTGAACTTTACAGATCACAAAAAAGGTAAATTCGGATCGCTAACGTTGTTAGCATAAATGAATGGGATTTAACGTAGAGAAAATTAGCATCACGGCTAACGGAGAAATATTTTGGGTTCATTATGAGATAGTGGTGGTACATAAACCTAGCTAGCTAGAGATTTTGGCCCCAAAATAATTGAACAAGTACAGGAACAGCTAGCTAGCTTGAGTGGAAGTCTGCTGGAGTAGTCTACAGTCTTGCAGTAACAAGCAATTACACCTCTATTAAACTTAAATACCATAGATCAAATATATTTACCCCAGTAATATCATCAACACTTACCTGACTGGATGAAGTCCTTGGGCTCAAATACTAGTGTGGCCTCAATAGCCCTGCTGTAGTGTGTAGCATGCTGGGAATTATCTGGGCATGTGATGGAAGAATGCACTGCACATGTGATTGAGGAATGCACAGTGCAGGGTTGAAATTCAACTGAATTGGCATAAAATCAGGTTGTTTTAGCTAATAATCATGCTGCAAGATCTAGCATGTTGCATTCAATGTTTATTCCCATGAATTTCCCGTTAAATCCCATATATTACCGTTAATTCCCATGGAAAGTTACCAACTTTGAATATTCCCGGAATTTTGCAACCCTAAGTGGAACCTTTCAAAGTCAAAGGTTTTTTTTTTTACTCACAACGACGGCCAATAATCCCTGAGACCTGATCTGCTAAGCTTTTTGTGTCATAATCCAACACATTTTCGACTGCAATTGTTGCAAAAGGTGATGACTTTTTGGAGGTGAATTTATGTTATGCTGTTATGTAATTAAAGAAATGTAAAAAAATGTTAGGGTTTATTATGCGCATTAGCTTTGTGTGTTTCTAGCTATCCAATTTGCTATCATTAGCTAACATTGTGTGTGGCAAGACAACAGTGTTTTTGACAAGCCTAAACACCAAACAAATTCCTCGGACCGACCAGCAATTTTCATTTTATATAATTGGGTCGTTGTGAAAAACATTGACACTTCAAAAAAGACATATGTTCTGGTAAACCACTAATAGTAACATAAGCTAGCCGGTAGTGTTCTTGTTGTACTTTTTGGTTTAAAAAATGTAACTTTGGATAAGTTGCAAGCCGGGGTGTCGTGATCCGACATTGACATTGGTATCAGCCGATACTCAAGACTGCAATATGGTATCGGAACTGAAAACGGCCGTAAAATTAACACCTGTTTTTCCACTGAAATATTCACTAATAAATCACCAAAAATTATTCCCGGGCGTGGCCACTGCTGCTGCTCACTGTTCCCCTCATCTCCCAGGGGGT
The DNA here is from genome assembly GCF_033978785.1 of Entelurus aequoreus. Lineage (NCBI taxonomy): Eukaryota > Metazoa > Chordata > Actinopteri > Syngnathiformes > Syngnathidae > Entelurus > Entelurus aequoreus. The sequence continues at coordinate 53,901,272 of NC_084740.1, forward strand.
GATCAAGGGTGATGGATAAATGCAGAGAATAATTTCGCCACACCTAGAGTGTGTGTGACAATCATTGGTATTTTAACTTTAACTTTGACCAGAGAGTGTAATCAGTTTTCCAGGTAAATCTCCAAAAATGACTCCCGGGCGCGGCCACTGCCGCTGCTCCCTGCTCCCCTCACCTCCCAGGGGGTGAACAAGGGTGATGGGTCAATTGCAGAAAATCATTTCGCCACACCTAGAGTGTGTGTGACAATCATTGGCACTTTAACTTTAACTTTGACCAGAGAGTCTAATCAGTTTTCCAGGTAAATCACCAGAAATGACTCCCGGGCGCAGCCACTGCTGCTGCTCCCTGCTCCCCTCACCTCCCAGGGTGTGATCAAGGGTGATGGGTCAAATGCAGAGAATAATTTTGCCACACCTAGAGTGTGTGTGACAATAATTGGTATTTTAACTTTAACTTTGACCAGAGAGTCTAATCGGTTTTCCAGGTAAATCACCAGAAATGACTCCCGGGCGCAGCCACTGCTGCTGCTCCCTGCTCCCCTCACCTCCCAGGGTGTGATCAAGGGTGATGGGTCAAATGCAGAGAATAATTTTGCCACACTTAGAGTGTGTGTGACAATCATTGGCACTTTAACTTTAACTTTGACCAAAGAGTCTAATCCGTTTTCTAGGTAAATCACCAAAAATGACTCCCGGGCGCGGCCACTGCTGCTGCTCCCTGCTCCCCTCACTTCCCAGGGTGATGGGTCAAATGCAGAGAATAATTTCGCCACACCTAGAGTTAGTGTGACAATCATTGGTACTTTAACTTTGACCAGAGAGTCTGATCAGTTTTCCAGGTTTTTTATGTTCAACTATAGTTTGTTAGCGGACAAAAGAAACTCAATGAAGTATGAAATATGTTTTTGAAAATACCTGCGGCGTGACTTGGTTAGCGCTCTAAGGTGGACTTTCAACAAATGGTGTCTGTATCTGTTTAACTGGAAACAGAAACGAGGGTAAATACAATATTTAAAGCCCGCAGTGGAAAACGCAGGGCTCCAATTTGAGGTTGCAGGACCCCTTTGAACTCCCTATGTCACTTCCCCTCTCCCTGGGGCCACGCAGGAAGTCGGAGCACATGTGTTAAGCTAACGGACACTTCGACAACACTGCCAGTCTTTGAGTCCCTGCACCCCCCCGCTACTGGCATGAACAAAAACCACCTTTGATGTGCACAGCATGCGTGCCCCCGTTTACAGCCACAAGCTTATCTACACACATCCCTACTTACTAGCGTAGCACTCAGGAGATTTATCACCTTCCAACCTTGGCAATGGTGTCTTTTAGGATTTTTGTTTAGAATGTGTTTAGTTTTAAGAGATGCAATGACAAACTATGAGTAAGCATGCATGACATTGTTTAGTAAAAAGTCTCTTCTTGGAATTCAGTCATTTGGAAAAATGGTGCCTCAAAAGTACAACATAAGTTCATTTCAGTTTGCTTTGACTTTATGTGCTTTCAGTTTAAACCTGGACTTAGGGCTGGGCGACATGGCCTTTTATTAATATATCGATTTTTTTAGGCCATGTCATGATTCACCATATATATCTGGATATTTTGCCTTAGCCTTGAATGAACACTTGATGCATATAATCACAGCAGTATGATGATTCTATGTGTCTACATTAAAACATTCTTCTTCATACTGCATTAATATATGCTACTTTTAAACTTTCATGCAGAGAGGGAAATCACAACTAAAAGTGTATTTATTAAACAGTTATTAAGCAGTGGCACAAACATTCATGTCATTTCAATACAGAAAGTGCAAGATTGTCAGAGACATTTTAAAACGAGCTATTAGTGCACTTTGGTGCATGATGTCACTAAGATGACATATCAAAACAACACTAAATTAAAGTGCACTTTTTGTACAGAACGCCACTACAATAGTTTAAAACAAATAAAGTGCACTTTTGTCACACAAGACAGTGTTTCCCATAAACTGCCAAGATACCTGTGGCGGTGGGGGCGTGGCTATGGGCGTGGTCACCATGACATCATCGAGTAATTTGCATAATTTACAACAATGATATGATTTTCTGTAAAAAGGCTCAAAAAATGTATCCTTACTAATTAATAATAACAGTTTTGTTTTAAACGTCCATCCATCCATCAATTTCACAATATAATTACAGCACTTTATGTACATATTTATATACAGATTTGAACAATAAGTTATTCACTGAAATATATTTATTAATTGTGGTTCTTACAAAAAATATATATCTTATAAAATATAAAAGCTAAAATGTCTCTTAAAGCTCTGCCCCTTTAATTAGTGCATACTAAATAATTTAACTTTAGCCTACTACTACAACCATATTATTTACCAGCAACATAAAGTGAAACAGAGGCAGAGGTGTCCTGCCACAGTCAGTAACAAATAAACAGAAAACAGTAGTGGTCAAATACAAATAAGGCAACAAGAGAAGTATCCTACACTTCTCTTTTGTAAAGTAAATCTGAACAGCCTATATGGGCATCTACATCAACTATATGATTTGCCTGAGAAGCTGGACAGGACAAAAAAAAAAAATATATATATATATATATATATATATATATATATATATATATATATATATATATATATATATATATATATATATATATATATATATATATATATATATATATATATATTTTTTTTTTTTTTTTTTATTGTGGCGGACGTAATTTTTTTGTGGCGGGCCGCCACAAATAAATGAATGTGTGGGAAACACTGCAAGATATTTCAATAAGTGTCAAATAAAAATGAGCTGCATAATAGGAAATCAAATAGTGTATGTCCTTCACTATGTGGTAGGTTCCTGCGGACGTTATCTCCTTCTGTTGTTGACTAGTTTTTTCATACGGTGTTGATCTGGAAATGGTTGCTTGGGCATTTTGTGGGTGTGGCACCGAACGGAGATGTTGACATGCGGAGTTTCAGCTTATTTTTACACCTGTGTGACAATGAAGAAAAATGAAATGGCCGAGGCTTATGAAAATGACTTTACCTGTGTAGATACGAGAATGTTAGAGGCCATACAAATAACCGCAAAGGAAATTTTTAAGCACATTTCTAAAGATTGTGTTCCATCTTAGAGGTCCTACTGCATAATGTGTGAAAATTGCCTATGTCGTTGACCGCGTGACAACATGCACTGGACCCAGGGTGGACCACTCATCTGTGCATCAGTTGGGGACGTCTCTGTGCTGCTGACCTGTCTCCACTCAAGATGATCTCCTGCTGGCCCCACTATGGACTGGACTGTCACACTTATGTTAGATCCACTATGGACTGCACTCTCACACTATTATGTTAGATCCACTATGGACTGGACTCTCACACTATTATGTTAGATCCACCAATGACTGGACTCTCACTATTATGTTACATCCACTATGGACTGGACTCTCACCATTATGTTAGATCCACTATGGACTGGACTCTCACTATTCTGTTAGATCCACTATGGACTGGACTCTCACTATTATGTTACTGGACTCTCACTATTATGTTAGATCCGCTATGGACTGGACTCTTACTATTATGTTAGATCCACTATGGACTGGACTCTCACACTATTATGTAAGCTCCACTACAGACTGGACTCTCACACTATTATGTTAGATCCACTATGGACTGGACTCTCACTATTATGTTAGATCCATTATGGACTGGACTCTCACACTATTATGTTAGATCCGCTATGGACTGGACTCTTACTATTATGTTAGATCCACTATGGACTGGACTCTCACTATTATGTTAGATCCACTATGGACTGGACTCTCACTATTATGTTCGATCCGCTATGGACTGGACTCTCACTATTATGTTAGATCCGCTATGGACTGGACTCTTACTATTATGTTAGATCCACTATGGACTGGACTCTCACACTATTATGTTAGATCCACTATAGACTGGACTCTCACTATTATGTTAGATCCACTATGGACTGGACTCTCACTATTATGTTAGATCCACTATGGACTGGACTTTCACTATTATGTTAGATCCACTATGGACTGGACTCTCACACTATTATGTTAGATCCACTATGGACAGGACTCTCTCACTATTATGTTAGATCCACTATGGACTGGACTCTCACAATATTATGTTAGATCCACTATGGACTGGACTCTCACAATATTATGTTAGATCCACTATGGACTGGACTCTCACAATATTATGTTAGATCCACTATGGACTGGACTCTCACTACTATGTTACATCCACTATGGACTGGACTCTCACAATATTATGCTAGATCCACTATGGACTGGACTCTCACAATGGTATGCTAGATCCACTCGACATCCATTGCACCAGTCGCCCAGGGAGAGGGGGTACCCACATCTGCGGTCCCCTCCAAGGTTTCTCATCGTCATCCCATTGGGTTGAGTTTTTCCTTGCCCTGATGTGGGATCTGAGCCCAGGATGTTGTTGTGGCTTGTGCAGCCCTTTGAAACTCTCGTGATTTAGGGCTATATAAGTAAACATTGATTGATTGATTGATTGAGATCTTCAGCCAATGCATCTGCAGTTGTTTCGGGCCTGATATAAATGTGTTTTTGACGTGTGCAAAGTGTTCCTAACCAGCCATCAGAGGGTATTAAGCACGACATTGTGGCTGCATATGCTCATCAAGCACCCTTTTGTGTATAATGTCTCCAGTGTACAGCATGTTTAACACAGGCAGCTTTGTTATGTAATAGACATGATTGCATCCTGCCCATGCAAGGATGTCGACCTCTAGTGGCGCTTTGGTTGCACTGCAGCAGCACGCCTTGTTTTGATTTGAAGGAAGCCGGACCAGCCCCCAGGGAGGTTGTATACTGGATGTTTAGTGTAAACAACACATGGGATTGGTCAGCTTCACACTGTTTTTCTCCCTATAGAAATAAGCTGTTTGTATGTGTTCAATGCACGCTATGTTAAAAAAGAAGTTGTTTTGCACAACAAAAGAAGAAATGCGAAACATTAAAAAAAACATAAGTGAATAGACTGCCTGTGAGTAGACTTTGTGCTTTTTCGTTTCTAAGATTCTTGCATATAGAAAACATATATATACATATATATTTTTTCTTTTTTCAATTCTGTTTATTAAGAGGACTGCTGCAACTACAAAACCCAAAACCAGTGAAGTTGTCACGTTGTGTAAACCGTAAATAAAAACAGAATACAACGATTTGCAAATCCTTTTCAACCTGTTTTCTTTTTTGGATGTCAAACTAATTGTAAGTTCTGTTTGCTTATTTGATTAGTTCTGACGGCATTATATCTGGCATTGTTGGTAGCGTGAAGAAGACGTGGCTAAAATAAATGTCTGTGAGCAAAACGAAGGACATGAGCCTTGATTAAGACCTCGGAGGGAGCAACAATAGTCATTGAATTCTTCCACAACTATGTGCTGCCATTGGAATTATTTTCTAAGTATTTGTGCACAACCTAAATTGGATCCATTGCATAGTGGAAAAGTGTTCTGTGGTCTGACCAGTCCACATTTCAAATTGTTTTTGGAAACTGTGGACGTGGTGTCTTCTGGACCAAAGAGGAAAAGAACCATCCGGACTGTTCTAGCGTCAAAGTGTAAAAGCCAGCATGTGTGATGGTATGGGGGTGTATTAGTGCCCAAGACATGGGTAACTTACACATCTGTGAAGGCGCCATTAATGCTGAAAGGTACATACAGCTTTTGGAGCAACATATGTTGCCATCCAAGCAACGTTATCATGGATGCCCCTGCTTATTTCAGTTACAACAGTGTGGCTTCATAGCAGAAGAGTGCGGGTACTAGACTGGCCTGCCTGTAGTCCAGACCTGTCTCCCATTGAAAATGTGTGGCGCATTATGAAGCCTAAAATAGCACAAGGGAGACCCCCGGACTGTTGAACAACTTAAGCTGTACATCAAGCAAGAATGGGAAAGAATTCCACCTGAAAAGCTTAAAAAATGTGTCTCCTCAGTTCCCAAATGTTTACAGAGTGTTGTTAAAAGGAAAGGCCATGTAACACAGTGGTAAAAATGCCTCTGTGACAACTTTATTGCAATGTGTTGCTGCCAATAAATTCTAAGTTAATGATTATTTGCAAAAAAAAAAAAAGTTTCTCAGTGTGAACATGAAATATCTTGTCTTTGCAGTCTATTCAATTGAATATAAGTTGAAAAGGATTTGCAAATCATTGTATTCTGTTTTTATTTACATTTACACAACGTGCCAACGTCACTGCTTTTGGGTTTTGTACATTCATTGAGGTGAACTGAATTAACCGTTGATTAAGAGAACTGCTGTATTTAGACTGTGTTGATGCAAGTTGTGACAAACAGGAGAACAGGAAGTGAGCATATATGTTTTAGTAAATACTACAAATGGGAAAATGGGTAGGATTAAATAGGCTGTGCTTTGTCCTACTTTTTTTCGGACACGTAGCAAAGAGAAATGACAATATCATGGGATGTATTATATTGCAAGTGTAGACGTGTTCGGAATAAAGCAACCCACCAACATATTTGAAAGAAGTTGCCTCAAAATGTGTAAAATATTATAATGGTATTTCAAAAAGGACGCATATTAAACATGAGTGAGATGATATGGATGGAGGAGGAGCAGCATAGAGAGAGAGAGTGTGTGTGTGTGTGTGTGTGTGTGTGTGTGTGTGTGTGTGTGTGTGTGTGTGTGTGTGTGTGTGTGTGTGTGTGTGTGTGTGTGTGTGTGTGTGTGTGTGTGTGTGTGTGTGTGTGTGTGTGTGTGTGTGTGTGTGTGTGTGTGTGTGTGTGTGTGTGTGTGTGTGTGTGTGTGTGTGTGTGTGTGTGTGTGTGTGTGTGTGTGTGTGTGTGTGTGTGTGTGTGTGTGTGTGTGTGTGTGTGTGTAAGTGAAGCTATAAAAGACTTCTAACCAGCTCGGCTTGGTAGCAGACATCTGTGCAGGACAAAGCAGATCTCCTTTGCAACTCTCTGATAAGAAAGAACAAGAACTAGTTTTCCACAGCTTATTCCTTGATCAATCAAAGCCAAATAGAAGCCATGGCAACAATGTTCAGGTACCCGGTCTTTCCCCATCTGCAGGGTGAGTTTCCGACATTATTTCAAACCACTTTTCAGCTGTTTTGGTGGTATGACTTATTGTTGTTGTTGTCTTTTCTTTAACCTTTAACTGTTTTAGTGACGTATTGTTCAGTGGGTCGTGTTTCTCATTCAGCCGTCTTTCTGTCATCATCTTTTAATGTCTTGAAGCTGGCAGAAAAAGTTGTTTAAACCCACTTATTTATAAGACTGAAAGCCTAAGTCAGGTATTTCTGCATACAATAGCTGAGTGTGGCTATAAATGAAATGCTATAAAACATGTCTAGAATATGTTGTGTTCTGTCTCCATGACAGCGTTGTACAGGATTATTGATTGATGGCAACCTTTGAAATCATTTCGTTATTATGCAAATTTGCAGCAAAAGAGACCAAATAAATGTTGCTTTCATTGTTTTGCATGTGGCTTTTTTGTTTTTTCTCAACCATTTTTTTTTCCTTCCATGTGGGGACAATTACGTAACGAGTCCATCCACCACTAAAGTGGCTGTTCAGAATCTTTTGAACACGATCCAGAGGATGACTTCATTAAAAAATTGTAGAGGGAGTAAACAGTGTTATTATGTATTTTACAATGTACTGCTTTTATATTTCCTGTATCTTATATTATTACTTTAAACTGTTTTATCTTTTAATTTTTTATTCTGTAAAGCGTCTTTGAGTGCTCTGAAAAGCGCTATACTAAATAAAATGTATTATTATTATTATTAACATTCACTGGCACCCAGGTGGCCTAAAGCAGTGTTTTTCAACCTTTTTTGAGCCAAGGCACATTTCCTGCGTTGAAAAAATGCGGAGGCACACCACCAGCAGAAATCACTAAAAAACGAAACTCAGTTGACAGTAAAAAAGTCGTTGTTGCAATTGTTGGATATGACTATAAAGCATAACCAAGCATGCATCACTATAGCTCTTGTCTCAAAGTAGGTGTACTGTCACCACCTGTCACATCACACCCTGACTTATTTGGACTTTTTTGCTGTTTTCCTGTGTAGTGTTTTATTTCTTGTCTTGCGCTCCTATTTTAGTGGCTTTTCCTCTTTTTTTGGTATTTTCCTGTAGCAGTTTCATGTCTTCCTTTGAGCGATATTTCCCGCATCTACTTTGTTTTTAGCAATCCAGAATATTTCAGTTGTTTTTATCCTTCTTTGTGGGGACATTGTTGATTGTCATGTCGTGTTCGGATGTACTTTGTGGACGCCGTCTTTGCTCCACAGTAAGTCTTTGCTGTCGTCCAGCATTCTGTTTTTGTTTACTTTGTAGCCAGTTCAGTTTTAGTTTCCTTCTGCATAGCCTTCCCTAAGCTTCAAAGCCTTTTCTTAGGGGCACTCACCTTTTGTTTATTTTTGGTTTAAGCATCAGATACCTTTTTACCTGCACCCTGCCTCCCGCTGTTTCCAACATCTACAAAGCAATTAGCTACCGGCTGCCACCTACTGATATGGAAGAGTATTACACTGTTACTCTGCCGAGCTCTAGACAGCACCGACACTCAACAACAACATATCATTTGCAGACTATAATTACTGGTTTGCAAAAAATATTTTTAACCCAAATAGGTGAAATTACATAATCTCCCACGGCACACCAGACTGTATGTCACGGCACACTAGTGTGTGCCAGTAAACACTGGCCTAAAGAGGTCTGCTTTGCTTATTTGGAGAGGCAACATGACAGCGTTGTACAGTATTATTGAGTGATGTCAGCCTTTGAAATTATTTCGTTATGCAAATTTGTTGCAAAAGAGACCAAGTAAATGTTGTTTTCGTTGTTTTGCATGTGGCTTTTTTCCTCTTCCGAGTCCATCCACCACTAATGTGGCCGTTCAGAATCTTTGAACACAATCCAGAGGATGACTTCATTAAAAAATTGTAGAGGGAGTAGTAGGGGTGTAACTGTACGTTTATTTGTACTGAACCGTTTCGGTACGTGGGTTCCAGTTCGGTTCAGAGGTGTACCGAACGAGTTTCCACACGGACATATTAAGTAGCGTAACGCACGTTGTGTAAACAATGCACACCGAGGCACAACACACGGCATGCTAGCAGCTAACGGGCTACGATAGACCTCTTTTCACCGGACATGTCCTCTTTTGTCAGGGCGGAGTTTCTTAAATGCCTCAAATGTCCGGCATTTTGAGTTAGGGTTGCGTGTATTTTCAATGTACGTCCAGGGTTAAGAAGGGGTTAAAAACAAAACAAATTGTGCGCGCAGCAGCATTGGTGAGGGAGGGGCAGAGACAGAGAGAGAGAGAGAGTTATGATAAACGCGCATGCGTCGCCAGGCTCTGCTTTTTATCCATGGATTTATCACATTTAATTTGTTATTATCTATAGCAGGGGTGTCAAAAGTGTGCCCCGTAGGCCATTTGCGGCCCACAGCTAATGTTTTAAAGGCCCACGGCACATTCTAAAAGTACTATTAAAATAAACAAACATAACAAAAGTGAAATACAAAAGGTTAAATGTAATTTAGAAAAAGTTGCAATGTTGACTAATAAAACAAAGCTGTTTTTTTTCTTTTCAAACTGTCATTGCTCAAAACATAATATTGAATCAAAATCAATGTTATTATGAATTATTGACCTATCCAAGGTTCCCATTACTTCACATCAAATATTACACTAAGAAAAAATATTTTGGGTGGAAGATTTTGCAAATTTGGTAAATAAATAACCCAAAAATGATATTTTGTTGTTTTTTTACTGTACCGAAAATGAACCGAACCGTGACCTCTAAACCGAGGTACGTACCGAACCGAAATTGTTGTGTACCGTTACACCCCTAGGGGGTAAACATTCACTGGCCTAAAGAGGTCTGCTTCGCTTATTTGGAGAGGCAACATGACAGCACAGTTATAAAAACGTTGTATGACAGTGAGCGTCATCACCCGCCTCTTCTTTATCGCTTTGGCAAGTCTACCTAATAAAGGGAGTCGTCCGGAACAAAGTGTTCTCATATTTCTGTTCCCTTTCATATATAAAACGTGCGTTTAAAAGTGTTTGGTGTCTTGTCTGGTTCAGATTCGCGTGACCCTGGTCTGTCGCTGTCACCAGGGAGGAGTGTCATGGCTGAGCCAGACTATCTGGAGGGAGACTGCGGCGAGCTTATCAAACCAAAGAAGTTGATCAACCCGGTCAAGAACTCCCGAAACCACCAGGACCTGCACCGGGAGCTGCTCATGAACCAGAAAAGGTATGTCAAATGTGCACTTTGTCACATCTTGGAATGCCTGTTAAAGAGTCCATTTGTTAGGATGTGGGTTTAAAGTAGAATGCAATAAAAAAATGTAATAATATTTCAGAATTATTGCCTGGGAGGTGAGTCTCTTATCATTGCACAACTGACTCCACAGGGACTTTATTGTTGCTTCAGCCATATTGTACTGAGTAGCCAGGACAGAGTGTCTTGTGTGTACATTCTGTGAAATAACTTCCTTTTCTGAAGTGGTACCATGTAGAAAAGAGTTAACACTCGGATCAGGAGTATCCAAAGTGCGACCCCCGCAGCTTGTTTTTTACTGGCCGCCACGCATTTCACAGACAACATAAACACGTCCTGGATTAGAACATTACTAAAAAAAACTAAGCTAAACTGAAAACTAAAATGGTAGTGTCCTAACTGTACAGGCTCTTTGAAGTGTGTACATGAAACATGTTTATTATTGCAATTTAGTCCTTAAATAAAATAGTGAACATACTAGACAACTTGTCTTTTAGTAGTAAGTAAACAAACAAAGACTCCTAATTAGTCTGCTGACATATGCAGTAACATATTGTGTCATTTATACACCTATTATTTTGTACACATTATGAGGGACAAACTGTAAACATTTATTAATCTACTTGTTCATTTCCTGTTAATATCTGCTTATTTTCTGTTTTAACATGTTCTATCTATTATTAAAATGTAATAATCACTTATTCTTCTGTTCTTTGATACTTGACATTAGTTTGGGATGATACCACACATTTAGGTATCGATCCGATACCAAGTAGTTACAGGATCTTACATTGGTCATATTCAAAGTCCTCATGTGTCCAGGGACGTATTTACTGAGTTTATAAACATAATATACATTTTTAAAAAAGGAAAAAATATTTTTTGACGATAAAAAATATCAATGTAATCATAGCGACTAGATACACTATTGTACTTGGTATCATTACAGTGGATGTCAGGTGTAGATCCACCCATGGAACTTTTTTTACATTCAGGCGCGCTAGCTTTTGTTAGCGGTGACACCGGTGAGCTATTGTATCATCCTACGGTATGTAGTGAAGCATGTTTAGCTATTCCTCGTCCTCCAGTGATAATGATACTTGTAAGAAACATACTTTATTTAAAGTTACACTACCGTTCAAAAGTTTGGGGTCACCCAAACAATTTTGTGGAATAGCCTTCATTTCTAAGAACAAGAATAGACTGTCGAGTTTCAGATGAAAGTTCTCTTTTTCTGGCCATTTTGAGCGTTTAATTGACCCCACAAATGTGATGCTCCAGAAACTATATCTGCTCAAAGGAAGGTCAGTTTTGTAGCTTCTGTAACAAGCTAAACTGTTTTCAGATGTGTGAACATGATTGCACAAGGGTTTTCTAATCATCAATTAGCCTTCTGAGCCAATGAGCAAACACATTGTACCATTAGAACACTGGAGTGATAGTTGCTGGAAATGGGCCTCTATACACCTATGTAGATATTGCACCAAAAACCAGACATTTTCAGCTAGAATAGTCATTTACCACATTAGCAATGTATAGAGTGTATTTCTTTAAAGTTAAGACTAGTTTAAAGTTATCTTCATTGAAAAGTACAGTGCTTTTCCCTAAAAAATAAGGACATTTCAATGTGACCCCAAACTTTTGAACGGTAGTGTAAGTTAAAGTTAAAGTTCCAATGATAGTCACACACACACTAGGTGTGGTGAAATGTGTCCTCTGCATTTGACCCATCCCCTTGATCACCCCAAGGGAGGTGAGGGGAGCAGTGGGCAGCAGCGGTGGCCACGCCCGGGAATCATTTTTGGTGATTTAACCCCCAATTCCAAACCTTGATGCTGAGTGCCAAGCCGGGAGGTAATGGGTCCCATTTTTATAGTCTATGGTATGACTCGGCTGGGGTTTGAACTCACAACCTACCCATCTCAGGGCGGACACTCTAACCACCAGGCCACCGAGTAGGTACTGTAAAAATGGATTATTAATCTACTTGTTCATTTCCTGTTAACATCTGGTTATTTTCTGTTTTAACATGTTCTATTTGTCGCCGTGGAGGCCAGGATTAGTGATTTAGAAGTAGCTAAAGCACTGGGGATGGATGTTATCTGCTAGCTAGCTAGCCATGTCTTAAAGCACCTCTTCCTGAGGGCGTTTCAGTGTTATAACTTCACCTTTATCTTTAGTTTTAAGGCCAAAATGCGTCCATTCTCCCTTTTCTGTCTACACACTGTGTCTGCTTGTAAGTACTCTGTGATTGTGCGCTGCCGAACATGCTCCTCTGCTCGTAAAACCATCAATGTCATGACGTGAATATGCACCGTCATGCCCGTTTAAAAAAAAAATATATATATATAGTATAACACTGTTTTTGTTTCATTAGTACCGCGATACTATACCAGTACCGGTATACCATACAACCCTACAAGAGGGTTAGACTGACATTAAATGGAGAAATGCTATAATGAAAGGCTAAGATAAGATACTATACAACATCCCACAATGGGGAAATGATGTGGTGCAGAGCAGATTGAAAAAAGTCCACCAAAAATGAGGTGAAAACAAGAAGAAAACGTTAAAGAACACCACGGAGCTGCTGCAACCAGCTGCCACTTCAGCCAAATGCTGAGATAGGCTCCAGCAACCCCCCACCCCCGAACGGGACAAGCGGTAGAAAATGGATGGATGAATGATTGACCTACAATGCATTGATTTTAGCATATTTGATGTAGTAAATGTGTCAGTATATTCTTCCACCTTTTTGTATTCTGCCCTCGTTGGGAAAACTCTGGACACCCCTGCCTTAGATACTCACTGATCAGAGGTCCAACCTGACTTTAGAGGCACATATTCCAGACCATTTCAGTCAAATTCCACAGAATTTTTAAAGCATGTGAAATAATGGCCTTCCCGGTAAGGTCTATTCAGGTGTACTGGAGAGGAGGCTACGCCGGATAGGCCAACCTCGGATTTAGGAGGAACAGTGTGGTTTTCGTCCTGGTCGTGGAACTGTGGACCGGCTCTATACTCTCGGCAGGGTCCTTGAGGGTGCATGGGAGTTTGCCCAACCAGTCTACATGCGCTTTGTGGACTTGGAGAAGGCATTCGACCGTGTTCCTCGGGAAGTCCTGTGGGGAGTGCTCAGATAGTATGGGGTATCGGACTGTCTGATTGTGGCGGTCCGCTCCCTGTAGGATCAGTGTCAGAGCTTGGTCCGCATTGCCGGCAGTAAGTCGGACACGTTTCCAGGGAGGGTTGGACTCCACCAAGGCTGCCCTTTGTCACCCATTCTGTTCATAACTTTTATGGACAGACTTTCTAGGCGTTGAGGGGATCCGGTTTAGTGGCTGCAGGAATAGGTCTTTGCTTTTTGCAGATGATGTGGTCCTGATGGCTTCATCTGGCCAGGATCTTCAGCTCTCACTGGATCGGTTCGCAGCCGAGTGTGAAGCGACTGGGATGGGAATCAGCGCCTCCAAGTCCGAGTCCATGGTTCTACCCCGGAAAAGGGTGGAGTGCCATCTCCGGGTTGGGGAGGAGATCTTGCCCCAAGTGGAGGAGTTCAAGTACCTCGGAGTCTTGTTCACGAGTGAGGGAAAAGTGGATCGTTAGATCGACAGGCGGATCGGTGCGGCGTCTTCAGTAATGCGGACGATGTATCGATCCGTTGTGGTGAAGAAGGAGCTGAGCCGGAAGGCAAAGCTCTCAATTTACCGGTCGATCTACGTTCCCTTCCTCACCTACGGTCATGAGCTTTGGGTTTTGACCGAAAGGACAAGATCACGGGTACAAGCGGCCGAAATGAGTTTCCTCCGCCGGGTGGCGGGTCTCTCCCTTAGAGATAGGGTGAGAAGCTCTGCCATCCGGGAGGAGCTCAAAGTAAAGCCGCTGCTCCTCCACATGGAGAGGAGCCAGATGAGGTGGTTCGGGCATCTGATCAGGATGCCACCCGAACACCTTTTTGGGCAAGTCCGGCCGGTAGGAGGCCACGGGGAAGACCCAGTACACGACGGGAAGACTATGTCTCCCGGCTGGCCTGGGAACGCCTCGGGATCCCCCGGGAAGAGCTGGACGAAGTGGCTGGGGAGAGGGAAGTCTGGGCTTCCCTGCTTAGGCTGCTGCCCCCGCGACCCGACCTCGGATAAGCGGAAGAAGATGGCTGAATGGAAGTAATGGAGAGGCAGTACAGATGGCGGGCTCCATGGAGTGTGACCTCCACGGATGGAGGCGGAGTTAATGCAATATTAGACGTCCTTTTTAGGATGCTGTTGCCCTCTACAGGAGGGGTGGGGGGGTCCTGTTAGGTGACTTCCGTGTGGCATATACCAATGCCAGCGGCAGTATTATGTAAACCATGAATCTTGCATGGCAGCGGTTACATAAAAGCCTCATGTCCATTAATGTGTCACAAATGCGTTATGCAAAAGTGGCAAGAGATCAGCGGCGAAGAGCCCAGCAGGTCATGTGGTCAGCGCAGCATCACCACCGCACTGTGGACTCATGGAATAGCGCTGCGGCATCTTTGTGTCCCAACTATAAATAACCCCCCGGCAGCTGTTACATCACAGCCGCCGTGTTGGTAAACAGGTCGAAGAGAGAGGTGGCGCTCCGGAGATGGGAGGAGAGGATGCAGAGGTCAGGGCGGTGGAGATGATGCAATGGTGCCTTTTTTCCAATGGAAGAACAAGAGTGTCCATGGCATTTATTGGCAATCTGAACGTGAGGAATATAGCAGGTTCACCAGTGGTTTTTGATTGGGCGTTTGCTTGGCGGATTAGTCACACTGATGAGAGCGGTGGGGGTGGGGGTGGGTGGAGGCCAGGATGGATGGATGGTTGCATGAAAAGGCAAAAACGTGTTATATAATCAAGATTACAAAACAGTCACAGCTGAGGGCCTTTCTCTGCCTCTGCACACACACACACACACACACACACTCTATGAGCAATTTAGTCAAGACTGGTGGAGAACTCGATGGTTTTGTTTTTGAACAAGGATTCCTCCCAGTGTGTCGGAATCAAAGGTGGGTAGAGTAGCCAGAAATTGTACTCAAGTAAAGACGAGTACTGTTACTTTAGAGATTTATTACTCAAGTAAAGGTAAGGAGTAGTCACCCAAATATTTACTTGAGTAGAAGTAAAAAGTATGTTGTGAAAAAACTACTCAAGTACTGAGTAACCTGTTTGTTTAATGATGACGGCAACAAATAATGCACAAAAACATAAAAATAGCAATGAGCAAATTCAGAGCCAGGAATATCTCTTAAGCAACTAAAACAATAATGTATATTTTATGGAAATATTCAGTTGTCTTTTTTTTTTTTTTTTTTAAATAATAAATTCCCATCATCAACATTAAAATATACACAGAACTTTCCTCCAGAAAGTCTTATCTTTGTCCATGTGATGTCAGATGAAACAAAAATGGAGCTGTTTGGCCACAATACCCAGCAATATGTTTGGAGGAGAAAAGGTGAGGCCTTTAATCCCAGGAACACCATTCCTACCGTCAAGTCAAGCATGGTGGTGGTAGTATTATGCTCTGTTTTGCTGCCAATGGAACTGGTGCTTTACAGAGAGTAAATGGGACAATGAAAAAGGAGGATTACCAGGACAAGCTAAAATCATCAGCCCGGAGGTTGGGTCTTGGGCGCAGTTGGGTGTTCCAACAGGACAATGACCCCAAACACACCTCAAAAGTGGTAAAGGAATGGCTAAATCAGGCTAGAATGAAGGTTTTAGAATGGCTTCCCAAAGTCCTGACTTAAACGTGTGGACAATGCTGAAGAAACAAGTCCGTGTCAGAAAACCAACAAATTTAGCTGAACTGCACCAATTTTGTCAAGAGGAGTGGTCAAAAATTCAAGCAGAAGCTTGTGGATGGCTACCAAAAGCGCCTTATTGCAGTAAAACTTGCCAAGGGACATGTAAGCAAATATTAACATTGCTGTATGTATACTTTTGACCCAGTCACATTTTCAGTAGACCCATAATAAATTCATAAAAGAAGCAAACTTCATGAATGTTTTTTGTGACCAACAAGTATGTGCTCCAATCACTCTATCACAAAAAAATAAGAGTTGTAGAAATGATTGGAAACTCAAGACAGCCATGACATGATGTTCTTTACAAGTGTATGTACACTTTTGACCACGACTGTCTGTGTATATATATTTACACTACCGTTCAAAAGTTTGGGGTCACATTGAAATGTCCTTATTATTGAAGGAAAAGCATTGTACTTTTCAATGAAGATAACTTTAAACTAGTCTTAACTTTAAAGAAATACACTCTATACATTGCTAATGTGGTAAATGACTATTCTAGCTGCAAATGTCTGGTTTTTGGTGCAATATCTACATAGGTGTATAGAGGCCCATTTCCAGCAACTATCACTCCAGTGTTCTAATGGTACAATGTGTTTGCTCATTGGCTCAGAAGGCTAATTGATGATTAGAAAACCCTTGTGCAATCATGTTCACACATCTGAAAACAGTTTAGCTCGTTACAGAAGCTACAAAACTGACCTACCTTTGAGCAGATCGAGTTTCTGGAGCATCACATTTGTGGGGTCAATTAAACGCTCAAAATGGCCAGAAAAAGAGAACTTTCATCTGAAACTCGACAGTCTATTCTTGTTCTTAGAAATGAAGGCTATTCCACAAAATTGTTTGGGTGACCCCAACACACATATACATATAGATATAACTTACATTCATAAACGAGTCATCGGAGCAAAAGAATATGACTCAAAGTTTCGATTTCATTGATTCATCTTTGCTTTGTCCTTAAATAAAATAGTGAACATACTAGACAACTTGTCTTTTAGTAGTAAGTAAACAAACAAAGACTCCTAATTAGTCTGCTGACGTATGCAGTAACATATTGTGTCATTTATACACAAAACTCTCCTGAAGGAATCAATAAAGTACTATCTATCTATCTACCTATTATTACCTAATCTTTGTTTGTTTACTTACTACTAAAAGACAAGTTGTCTAGTGTGTTGGTAAATATATATACAGTGGAAGGTTTTGTTAAGAAACCATTCTGAGCCTTATCTTATTTAGTTTTTATTTGATATATGTTGACCACATGAACCCTGGCAATGGACCCTGTGTGTATATGTATGTTATTGTTATGCTTAGCATTCATGACTGATCAGCCTAGTGGTGGCTCACATCCATCACACACACAGCTATTTCTATTTTGGGGCAGACTTAGTGTTAAAAGGATAAAGACATTGTTTACAAATTTGGTAAATAAATAACCAAAAAAATGTATATTTTATTGTTTTCTTACTGTACCGATAATGAAACGAACCGTGACCTCTAAACCGAGGTACGTACCGAACCGAAATTATTGTGTACCGTTACACCCTTAATCCTCAACATTTGAAAATGTGTTAAATCAGGACAAACCTAGAAAAATAATGCATACAAATATATATATTCAGCACTTGGACCAGCAGTGAAAATCCAGACGTTGTATTTATTGTTAAAGCCTTCAGTTTGTCTCACGAGATCCCATCCAACACGCTCACTTCTTTGGCATGGAAGTAACATCACGATGCAGAAGAACTCCCGCGGCTTCTCGGAACATTGTGAGCACAGTTATGTAATCGTCACCATTGGGTAATACATTTAATTAAAGCCTCCTGCTGTTACATTATTGTAAGATTGATGGAGGTTTCTGCCTGAAGGTAGCCTCACATCACTTCTGCATTTCTTCAACTTGTCTTTGTTTGGGGCTTTAGTGTACCCGCGCTCATCTTTTCAGGCTTTTACCTCAAATCCATTGTGATTCTCCTCCGTCTTCACCGCTCCTGCTCTCCAATAGTCGTTGGCCTCCTAACTTGGGAGGAGTTGTTGGAGGGATGACATCACATCTGGTATGGCTGCAAAAAGGCACACATGCGACTCACATGTCTCTGATGACTGTTTGACTTGTGTGATCCTCCCTGAGATGTTGTAACCTGATGAGCAATCATCTTGGCACACGCCTCAGCATGTTTGGCCAAAGGCTCAGTGGATTGATTTTCTACTTTCTGTTTAGTCTTCATGCCATTATTTTCTATAAAACTATAAAACTGTCAAGACAAATAACTTAACGGTGGTAATTGACATTTTTGGGGGAACACTTCAATGTTGTACCTAAATAAAGTACATTAAAGCACAAAAAAATAATAAAAATAAAAAAATTGACAATTATGATCTGACTGACCATCACATCTTTTTGTTGGAATAATACCATTGAAAAGTTGTTTTTGATGCACGGAAAACCATGAGGTAGTACTGCAAAGATTAATTGATTTAAATTGCTGAGAAAAAAACTTTGACTCATATTATTCCAAAAAGAATCAATGTAAACATGAATAATTGGTTCTGGTCTTGACAAAAGTACCTATTATTATAGTAAAAAAAAAAACACTGCAGACTTTGAAGACACTATTATATATATATATATATATATATATATATATATATATATATATATATATATATATATATATATATATATATATATATATATATATATATATATATATATATATATATATATATATATATATATATATATATGCTGTATGTATATATGTATGTGTATGTATATATATATATATAGTGTATATATGTGTACAGTCGTGGTCAAAAGTGTACATACACTTGTAAAGAACATCATGTCATGGCTGTCTTGAGTTTCCAATCATTTCTACAACTCTTATTTTTTAGTGATAAAGTGATTGGAGCACATACTTGTTGGTCACAAAAAACATTCATGAAGTTTGCTTCTTTTATGAATTTATTATGAGTCTACTGAAAATGTGACTAAATGTGCTGGGTCAAAAGTAAACATACAGCAATGTTAATATTTGCTTACATGTCCCTTGGCAAGTTTCACTGCAATAAGGCGCTTTTGGTAGCCATCCACAAGCTTCTGCTTGAATATTTGACCACTCCTCTTGAGAAAATTGGTGCAGTTCAGCTAAATTTGTTGGTTTTCTGACATGGACTTATTTATTCAGCATTGTCCACATGTTTTCAATGGGGTTTAAGTCAGGACTTTGGGAGGGCCAAAGACCCAACCTCCGGGCTGATGATTTTAGCTTGTCCTGAAGAATTTGGAGGTTATCCTCCTTTTTCATTGTCCCATTTACTCTCTGTAAAGCACCAGTTCCATTGGCAGCAAAACAGGCCCAGAGCATAATACTACCACCACCATGCTTGATGGTAGGCATGGTGTTCATGGGATTAACGGCCTCACCTTTTCTCCTCCAAACATATTGCTGGGTATTGTGGCCAAATAGCTCCATTTTTGTTTCATCTGACCACAGAAAGTTCCTTCAGAAGGTCTTATCTTTGTCCATGTGATCAGCAGCAAACTTTAGACGAGCCTTAAAGGCCTACTGAAATGATTTTTTTTTTATTTAAACGGGAATAACAGATCCATTCTATGTGTCATACTTGATCATTTCGCGATATTGCCATATTTTTGCTGAAAGGATTTAGTAGAGAAAATCGACGATAAAGTTCGCAACTTTTGCTCGCTGATAAAAAAAAGCCTTGCCTGTACCGGAAGTAGCGTGACGTCACAAGAGCTGGTATTCCTCACAATTCCCCGTTGTTTACAATGGAGCGAGAGAGATTCGGACCAAGAAAGTGACGATTACCCCATTAATTTGAGCGAGGATGAAAAGATTCGTAGATGAGGAACGTTACAGTGAAGGACTTGAGAGGCAGTGATGGACGTATCTTTTTTCACTCTGACCGTAACTTAGGTACAAGCTGGCTCATTGGATTCCACACTTTCTCCTTTTTCTATTGTGGATCACGGATTTGTATTTTAAACCACCTCGGATACTATATCCTCTTGAAAATGAGTCGAGAACGCGAAATGGACATATAAAGTGACTTTTATCTCCAAGACAATACATCAGTGACACACTTAGCTACTGAGCTAACGTGTTAGCATCGTTCTCAAATGAAGATAGAAACAAAATAAATAAACCCCTGACTGGAAGGATAGACAGAAGACCAACAATAATATTAAACCATGTACATGTAACTACACGGTTAAAAATTCTCAGCCTGGTAAGGCTTAACTATGCTGCTGCTAACGACGCTAAGGCTAATTTAGCAACTTAGCAACCGGACCTCACAGAACTATGTACTCTCTCCTTTTTCTATTGTGGATCACGGATTTGTATTTTAAACCACCTCGGATACTATATCCTCTTGAAAATGAGAGTCGAGAACGCGAAATGGACATTCAGTGCCTTTTATCTCCTCGACAATACATCGGCGAAATGCTTTAGCTACGAGCTAACGTGATAGCATCGTGCTTTAACTGCATATAGAAACAAAAAAAATAAACCCCTGACTGGAAGGATGGATAGAAAATCAACAATACTATTAAACCATGGACATGTAAATACACGGTTAATGCTTTCCAGGCTGGCGAAGGTTAACAATGCTGTGCTAACGACGCCATTGAAGCTAACTTAGCAACCGGGACGCACAGAGCTATGCTAAAAACATTAGCTCTCCACCTACGCCAGCCAGCCCTCATCTGCTCATCAACACCCGTGCTCACCTGCGTTCCAGCGATCGGCGGAAGGACGAAGGACTTCACCCGATGCGTTTGGCGGCCCGGAGACGTAGGAAGTCAAGGTGAGGTCGGCGGCTAGCGCGTCTGCTCTCCAACAAAGTCCTCCTGGTTGTGTTGCTGTAGTCCTCTGCTAATACACCGATCCCACCTGCAACTGTCTTCTTTGCAGCCTTCATTGTTCATTAAACAAATTGCAAAAGATGTCCAGAATACTGTGGAATTATGAAATGAAAACAGAGCTTTTTATATAGGATTCTACGGGGGTACCATAACTTCCGTTAAACTGACTACGTCACGCCCATACGTCATCATACCGCGACGTTTCAGCCGGATATTTCCCGGGAAATTTTAAATGTCACTTTATAAGTTAGCCCAGCCGTATTGGCATGTGTTGCAATGTTAAGATTTCATCATTGATATATAAACTATCAGACTGCGTGGTCGCTAGTAGTGGGTTTCAGTAGGCCTTTAAGGTGTGGCTTCTGGAGGAAGGGCTTCCTTCTTGCATGGTAGCCTCTCAGTCCATGGCGATGCAAAACAGGCTTGACTGTGGACACCGACACCTGTGTTCCAGCAGCTTCCAATTCATTGCAGACCTGCTTTTTGGTGGTTCTCGGTTGACTCTTGATCATCCTGACCAATTTTCTCTCAGCATCAGGTGACTGCTTGCATTTTCTTCCTGATCGTGGCAGTGACAACTGTGCCATGCACTTTATACTTACGAACAATTGTCTGCACAGTTGCTCTTTGGACCTTAAGCTGCTTTGAAATGGCTCCAAGTGACTTTCCTGACTTGTTCAAGTCAATGATTATTTGATTATTTATTACAGTTTTATCAGGTCTGTGCTGAGTTCCTTTGACTTTCTCATTGTGGCGTTTGGAACCGAGTCTAATGACTGCATCACGTGAGCCCTATTTAATTGGGCTCAGATAAGTCAACAGGTGTTGTCAATCATAATCACTCACATGAAGTTAAGAGGCCATGAAGCTCATTTGATTTGATTGTAACTTTTCTACATCACCAAAATTGATAATGTATGGTGCTGTATGTATACTTTTGACCCAGCAGATTTGCTCACATTTTCAGTAGACCCATAATAAATTAATAAAAAAAGCAAACTTCATGAATGTTTTTTGTGACCAACATGTGCTCCAATCACTATCACACAAAAATAAGAGTTGTAGAAATGATTGGAAACTCAAGACAGCCATGGCATGATCTTCTTTACAAGTGTATGTACACTTTTGACCACGACTGTATATGTGTGTGTGTGTGTGTGTGTGTGCGTGTGCGTGTGCGTGTGCGTGAGTATTAGCGGGCACATGAGAGCAATGGTGTTTAAACAAACAACTATATTTTAATGTTGTGAATTTATTGTTAAAAGAAAAAGACTGAAGGGAATGCCAAGCAGAAAAATGTATGTTTCCATAAAATGTTTTTTTATCCAATTAATCCGATAAATAAAATGTGATAGATTAATGGAACAAAACAATCGATAGATTACTCTATTACTAAAATAACCCTACCATCACGTGAGGTGTTTTTGTATTTTATACTGGTTAACTTATATTTACACTTTTGTGTCTTTGTTTTATATTTTCGACATAACTGTAGTTCAGTTATTTAAAAAAAAAAAATATCAATCAATCAATCAATGTTTATTTATATAGCCCTAAATCAAAAGTGTCTCAAAGGGCTGTACAAGCCACAACGACATCCTCAGTACAGAGCCCACATAATGTTACCTTTTACAGTTACTAACAATGTTTAATAGCCACATTTTCACACTGAAACATGTTTTTTTATAATGTCAACGTAAAAAGAATGGGATGTTGACCAGGGTCAGCAACAACTTTTTGTTTGGATTTGAGCTATATTATGTACTTAACTGGGTCATGGTGCCAGATAACTTCATCTTGGAAGGCTTGTATTTGACCTTAGAAAAGGGGTTTGAACTCCTGCGTCCCTCAAAGGACATTTCTTCTTGGTGCAAGTGAAGACACACAAAAATACTCGTGACTCTGTGACGGATTTGGGAAAATCGACTATGATTATATGTCACTTTCCCCAAGATGAGTTCCAGTGTTGGCAGTCAGTCAGTCAGTCAGTCAGTCGTCTTGTCCACAGAGCGGAACATTTGTCCCAATCTGCGTGATTGGCCGAGAGTCAAAACTTATCACAACATGACTGACATGTTTAATCCAGAACACTTGAACTGGAGATCCAGAATGAGGTCACCATCATCTGTTCCACATTCATACGTGACTGAAGCATGAACGCAAGCAATAGACTGATTAGTTGTTTTTCTCTCTGGTTCATTCCTCACAGGGGCCTGGCTCCTCAGAACAAACCCGAACTGCAGAAGGTTCTGGAGAAGAGGAAGAGGGAGCAAGTCCTCAAGGCTCAGAAAGAGGAGCAGGAGGCGCATAAGAAGAGGAGCGACTTGGAGATCGAGCTCATGAAACGACAACAGAAACTGGAGCAGGTAAAAGGCTTAAAGCACGTACTGGTTTTCCTTGAATAGCGGACGCCACATCCCAGTTAGTGGCCCAGTGGGTCTCCCAAATGTCACATATCATGGATAACTGCTGGAACGGTTCAAGCACCTGTGCCAACTAGTGTTGTACCGGTACTTTTCTGTACTTTTCTAAATAAAGGGGACCACAATGGTTTTATTTTAACAAAAAACCTTAGGGTACATGAAACATATGTTTATTATTGCAAGTTTGTCCTTAAATAAAATAGTGAACATACTAGACAACTTGTCTTTTAGTGGTAAGTAAACAAACAAAGACTCCTAATTAGTCTGCTGACGTATGCAGTAACATATTGTGTCATTTATCATTCTATTTTGTCAATATTATGAGGGACAAGCTGCAAAGTAAACAAAAACGGAACGCTGGACGACAGCAAAGACTTACAGCGTGTGGAGCTTAGACGGTGTCCACAAAGTACATCCGTACATGACATGACCATCAACAACGTCCACATGGAGAAGGATGAAAAAAACTTAAATAGTCTTGATTACTAAAAACAAAGCAGGTGCGGGGAATACAGTTTAAAGGAAGACTTCAAACTGCTGCAGGAAAATACCAAAAAAACAGGAAAAGCCACCAAAATAGGAGTGTAAGACAGGAACTAAAACACTACACTAATGAGAGTCCAGTCCATAGTGGATCTAACATAATAGTGACAGTCCAGTCCATAGTGGATCTAACATAATAATGACAGTCCAGTCCATAGTGGATCGCACATAATAGTGTGAGAGTCCAGTCCATAGTGGATCGCACATAATAGTGTGAGAGTCCAGTCCATAGAGGATCGCACATAATAGTGAGAGTCCAGTCCATAGTGGATCTAACATAATAGTGACAGTCCAGTCCATAGTAGATCTAACATAATAGTGAGAGTCCAGTTCATAGTGGATCTAACATAATAGTGAGAGTCCAGTCCATAGTGGATCTAACATAATAGTGAGAGTCCAGTCCATAGTGGATCTCACATAATAGTGAGAGTCCAGTCCATAGTGGATCTAACATAATAGTGAGAGTCCAGTCCATAGTGGATCTAACATAATAGTGACAGTCCAGTCCATAGTGGATCTAACATAATAGTGACAGTCCAATCCATAGTGGATCTAACATAATAGTGTGAGAGTCCAGTCCATAGTGGATCTAACATAATAGTGTGAGAGTCCAGTCCATAGTGGATCTAACATAATAGTGTGAGTCCAGTCCATAGTGGATCTAACATAATAGTGTGAGAGTCCAGTCCATAGTGGATCTAACATAATAGTGTGAGAGTCCAGTCCATAGTGGATCCAACATAATAGTGAGAGTCCAGTCCATAGTGGATCTAACATAATAGTGTGAGAGTCCAGTCCATAGTGGATCTAACATAATAGTGAGAGTCCAGTCCATAGTGGATCTAACATAATAGTGAGAGTCCAGTCCATAGTGGATCTAACATCTGACATGGCATATTCCTGATTTTTGTTATGTTTGGTATACCAAGCATCATTATTGGAATACAAATATACACATCGATATATTTTTAAAATAGCATTCTTGATTTTAGGGAATAAGTGGTAGAAAATGGATGGATGGATGGATGGTGTTACAAAGTTCTTTATGTTCAATTATGAAGCTCTGCTCCATTTGGACTCAATTTCCCACATGTTTGTTGTTGCAGCTGGACCTGGATCAACAGAAAAATGAGGAGGAACAAGAGAATACTCCGGAGTTTGTGAAAATGAAGAGCAACCTCCGCAGGACCAAGCAGGAGACGGACGCCGAGGAAAGAGCCACTTAAGACCCAGAAATCCGTCAGTGGCTCTGGCACGCCACAAGTGTGTGTGTGTAAGCCAGAGTGTGTGTGCTGACCCGACCCTGGTCCCAGGTGAACCTTCCTGCCTTTTCCCCAACCGAGCTGCTCCTCCCTGCAGTGAGGCGAAAGACTTGTACTGACTAGAGAACCCCACGGACCAGCAGCACTCACTAGTCGCAGCGGCACACAGCACCCTCTGCTGGAGAGACTGGCATGTTACATCCCTTTTCAGGCCGGCTGATGACCTCTAACGGAGAGCCACGCACACAGACTTTGTCTTTCTGTCTGTTTCACTCGCCTCTCCACACCAAGCTGTCATGTCTCTGTACTGTTATCGTGTTTTATTCTCACCCACAGAATCATAGAAGGATAAGTGGACACTGGATGGACTCTTTAAAGCTGTGTAATTTGTAAAAAGCCAAACAAAATGTGCTTTTTGTTATTTATGTTCTTAGCTTTTAGCCCATTTCTAGAGGGGATGCAAAGGGGACACTTTTAGTTGTTATTTTTATTTTGTTTCACGGCCTAGATGACGAAGCCAGAACAGGACAAAGGGAGTGTATGCTTGTTTTATTTTTGTTGTTTTTTTAAATTTCCAAACATGCCACTTTCTCAGCTAACGCAATTTGGAGCAATAGAACTCCCCGGGCATGAGAAAGTTATTTTTTTCTTTATACAGCCTGTTTTGTATTAATAAAAGTGTTACTTAAATATTTGAAGTTGTTTTTTGTGATCGATTATCAGTAAAAGGATGTTGTGTTATTTTGTATACTTGAGTTAAAGAAGAGTGAGGTAGTTAAAAAGCTCCTCTGAGGCAATGAGATGCGCCCGGAGTTCCTTAAGGCTCTGGATGCTGTAGGGCTGTCTTGGTTGACAAGACTCTGCAGCATCGGGGGCGGTACCTTCGGATTGGCAGACCGGGGTGGTGGTTCCTCTCTTTAAGAAGGGGAACTGGAGGGTGTGTTCCAACTATTGTGGGATCACACTCCTCAGCCTTCCCGGTAAGGTCTATTCTGGTGTACTGGAGAGGAGGCTACGCCGGATACTCGAACCTCGGATCGAGGAGGAACAGTGTGATTTACGTCCTGGTCGTGGAACTGTGGACCAGCTCTATACTCTCGGCAGGGTCCTTGAGGGTGCATGGGAGTTTGCCCAACCAGTCTACATGTGCTTTGTAGACTTGGAGAAGGCATTCGACCGTGTTCCTCGGGAAGTCCTGTGGGGAGTGCTCAGAGAGTATGGGGTATGGGACTGTCTGATTGTGGCGGTCCGCTCCCTGTATGATCAGTGTCAGAGCTTGGTCCGCATTGCGGGCAGTAAGTCGGACACGTTTCCAGTGAGGGTTGGACTCCTCCAAGGCTGCTGTTTGTCACCGATTCTGTTCATAACTTTTATGAACAGAATTTCTAGGCGCAGTCAGGGCGTTGAGGGGATCTGGTTTGGTGGCTGCAGGATTAGGTCTCTGCTTTTTGCAGATGATGTGGTCCTGATGGCTTCATCTGGCCAGGATCTTCAGCTCTCACTGGATCGGTTCGCAGCCGAGTGTGAAACTACTGGGATGAGAATCAGCACCTCCAAGTCCGAAAAAAGGGTGGAGTGCCATCTCCGGGTTGGGGAGGAGACCCTGCCCCAAGTGGAGGAGTTCAAGTACCTCGGCGTCTTGTTCACGAGTGAGGGAAGAGTGGATTGTGAGATCGACAGGCGGATCGGTGCGGCGTCTTCAGTAATGCGGACGCTGTATCGATCCGATGTGGTGAAGAAGGAGCTGAGTCGAAAGGCAAAGCTCTCACTTTACCGGTCGATCTACGTTCCCTTCCTCACCTATGGTCATGAGCTTTGGGTTATGACCGAAAGGACAAGATCACGGGTACAAGCGGCCCAAATGAGTTTCCTCCGCCGGGTGGCGGGGCTCTCCCTTAGAGATAGGGTGAGAAGCTCTGCCATCCGGGAGGGACTCAAAGTAAAGCCGCTGCTTCTCCACATGGAGAGGAGCCAGATGAGGTGGTTCGGGCATCTGGTCAGGATGCCACCCGAACGCCTCCCTAGGGAGGTGTTTCGGGCACGTCCGACCGGTAGGAGGCCACGGGGAAGATTCAGGACACTTTGGGAAGACTATGTCTCCCGGCTGGCCTGGGAACGCCTCGGGATCCCCCGGGAAGAGCTGGATGAAGTGGCTGGGGAGAGGAAAGTCTGGGCTTCCCCGTGACCCGACCTCGGATAAGTGGAAGAAGATGGATGGATGGAGTTAAAGAATGTATTCCGTTGAGCATCATTAGTCGATGTCCATGTTTTTCCTCATTTCTAAGGACATTTTCCCACCCCTCTGTTTTAATAAGTACACATTGTATTACAATATTAAGCAGAGTAATATTAGTCTGTGGGCAATGATGCGGAATAGAACGTTTGTCTTCAAACATGAGAGCATGACCAATTTACAGCTGGCTATTCTTAAGTCCAGTTAAAAAAACAAATGATTAAAAAAACATGTCAAAAATGAATACCAGCCCAAAAGCAATGCAACAGTGAAAAACAGTGTCAGCTATTGGGACAGAATCAATGTCCTAATCGCCCACGGGTAAAACGTGTTTGAACTGATTGTTCTGCTCTTGTGTAACCGAAGTCTCTTCCCTGAGGGCAGCCGGTTGAACAAATGCTGATCAGGGCGAGAGCTGTCCACCAGGATTTTCTCTGCTCTGTTGAGGCAGCGAGAGCGAACAATGTCCTCTAACGAGGGCAGAGGGTGGCAGATAACCTTCTCCGCTGTCCTGGTCACCCTGTGCAGGGCCTTCTTATCTACAGTAGAGCAGGCAACAAACCACACATCAGCAACAATGGCTCTATGGTGGCCCACGTTGGTTCCTCCGTAGCACACAAAGAAAGTGGAGTCCCTGCTGTGCCTTTTTGACCAGTACTGAAGAATTGACAGTCTGTGTGATGTCGTCCGAGACATACATTTCCAGGAACTTTGAAGAGGTCACAGTCTCCACACATCATACTTGCCAACCCTCCCGTTTTTAGCGGGAGACTCCCGGTATTCAGCGCCTCTCCCGATAACCTTCCGGCAGAAATTTTCTCCCGACAAACTCCCGGTATTCAGCCGGAGCTGGAGGCCACGCCCCCTCCAGCTCAATGCGGACCTGAGTCCGCTTTCCCACAATATAAACAGCTTGCCTGCCCAATGACGTCATAACATCTACGGCAAGGAGACGAAGCAGAAGAACGAGGAAGTTACAGACATGGCGACGCCGTCGACGAGCAAGATGAAGAAATACGCTTGCAAGTTCCAAAACGAATGGAAACAAGAATTTCAGTTCATCCAGGACAGTTCGAAGGGGAAGGGGTATGTATGTTGCCTGTACGTTTTGTAGAACAGACTTCTCCATTGAACACGGTGGCCGAGTCATGAACGGAGGAGAAGTTAAACAGGACAATACTGCCATCTACTGGATAGCCCCCGGAACACTGAAATTCAAGTATTTATTTTATTTATATGTATAATAAAATAAATATATCTACATATATATATATAGCTAGAATTCACTAAAAGTCAAGTATTTCATACATATATATATGAAATACTTGAGTTGGTGAATTCTAGCTGTAAATATACTCCCCTATTAACCATGCCCCCAACCACGCCCCCGCCCCACCCCCGACCACGCCCCCCACCCCCCACCTCCCGGTATCGGAGGTCTCAAGGTTGGCAAGTATGCCACACATGCACAGTGCATCCGGAAAAGTATTCACAGCGCTTCACTTTTTTTCCGCTGTGGAAGTCGCTTCCTAGCAATTATGCTGATCACACACGTCACAGGAGACCGGCATCCAGAGTTGAACAAAGTTTTAATGCACATCAATAGTTTTTCGCTATTTTTGACCTTTCAGTCTCTCCAACTCTCCAAGTCCTTCCTCCTCCTGCTGTTCCCGACCGCTAATGTTAAAGACAACCGGTGATTAGACCGCTCGTACCACCTGGGAAATCTAATCACCTGTTCAGCTGTGACTCGCCGTCGGCACTGCCACGCCCCCGTCTGGTGGTGCTTTGTCCTCAGCACCATGCATACTTGCCAACCCTCCCGATTTTCCCGGGAGATTCCCGAATTTCAGTGCCCCTCCCGAAAATCTCCCGGGGCAACCATTCTCCCGAATTTCTCCCGATTTCCACCCGGACAACAATATTGGAGGCGTGCCTTAAAGGCACTGCCTTTAGCGTCCTCTACAACCTGTCATCACGTCCGCTTTTTCCTCCATACGATCAGCGTACCGGCCCAGTCACATAATATATGCGGCTTTTACTCACAAGCATACTTGGTCAACAGCCATACAGGTCACACTGAGGGTGGACGTATAAACAACTTTAACACTGTTACAAATAACCCACACCAAACAAGAATGACAAACACATTTCGGGAGAACATCCGCACCGTAACACAACATAAACACAACAGAACAAATACCCAGAACCCCTTGCAGCACTAACTCTTCCGGGACGCTACAATATACACCACCCGCTACCACCAAAATACAGTTTTTTTATAAATTTGCAAAAATTTCAAAAGAAAACATTTCAACATTGTCACTATGGGGTGTTGTGTGTAGAATTTTGAGGAGAAAAGATGTATTTCACTTTGGAATAAGGCTGTAACATAAAATATGGAAAAAGTGAAGCGCGTTGAATACTTTCCAGATGCACTGGTACGATGACACCTAATTAGTTGAAAACATGTTTCTATTAAACTAATTATTTACAAGTCTTTATTACGATGAATTAAACCGGTGGAACGTGGGTTGCAGCTGGTAGGAAGAAGTTCAAGCCAGAAGGGACAAAAATATATTCAGGAGGTGATCAACTATTGAGATATGAACAAGCAGTGACAGTCATTGTTTCTTATTGTATACTGTAGTGTAAATCAAGGATAATACCTAGTAAATAAATACATCCATGTTAATTGGGGCGGCATAGCTCGGTTGGTAGAGTGGCCGTGCCAGCAACTTCAGAGTTCCAGGTTCGATTCCCGCTTCTTCCGCCATCCTAGTCACTGCCGTTGTGTCCTTGGGCAAGACATTTTACCCACCTGCTCCCAGTGCTACCCACACTGGTTTAAATGTAACTTAGATATTGGGTTTCACTATGTAAAGTGCTCTGAGTCTCTAGAGAAAAGCGCTATATAAATATAAGTCACTTCTTTTTTTCTTTCTTTAGTTTATTTGGAACATGAACACACTTACAGTATAACACATCACACAATTTCGTATCATTTCACTTTTCATCATGTCCAAAAAGGAGAAGGAAGAAGCAAAGCTCATTTAAGTAAAGAAGTTAAAAATTGTACTGATATGATCCACTTTAAGAGGTTGTTCAAATGAATAGTGCTCACAAAGTACAAAGAAGAAGAATTATGACAAATACTTTCAACTTTATTGAAAATAAGATATTCTTCATCCCAGTATGTTAATAATGACTGACTTAATTATATATTACAAAACTGTTGTAGTACTCATTCACGGATGTCATTTTACTATATAAAAAAAAAAAAAGTCAGTAAATGAATGTATATATTTGTAAATGCTCTGAAGTGGGAAATGGGTAGGATTAAAGGCCTACTGAAAGCCACTACTACCGACCACGCAGTCTGATAGTTTATATATCAATGATGAAATCTTAACATTTCAACACATGCCAATACGGCCGGGTTAACTTATAAAGTGACATTTAAAATTTCCCGGGAAATATCCGGCTGAAACGTCGCGGTATGATGACGTATGCGCGTGACGAAGTCAGTTTAACGGAAGTTATGGTACCCCGTAGAATCCTATACAAAAAGCTCTGTTTTCATTTCATAATTCCACAGTATTCTGGGCATCTTTTGCAATTTGTTTAATGAACAATGAAGGCTGCAAAGAAGACAGTTGTAGGTGGGATCTGTGTATTAGCAGCGGACTACAGCAACACAACCAGGAGGACTTTGTTGGAGAGCAGACGCGCTAGCCGCCGACCTCGCCTTGACTTCCTACGTCTCCGGGCCGCCAAACGCATCGGGTGAAGTCCTTCGTCCTTCCGTCGATCGCTGGAACGCAGGTAAGCACGGGTGTTGATGAGCAGATGAGGGCTGGCTGGCGTAGGTGGAGAGCTAATGTTTTTAGCATAGCTCTGTGCGGTCCGGTTGCTAAGTTAGCTTCAATGGCGTCGTTAGCACAGCATTGTTAACCTTTGCCAGCCTGGAAAGCATTAACCGTGTAGTTACATGTCCACTGTTTAAAGGCCTACTGAAATGAAATTTTTTTATTCAAACGGGAATAGCAGATCCATTCTATGTGTCATACTTGATCATTTTGCGATATTGCCACATTTTTGCTGAAAGGATTTAGTAGAGAACAACGTCGATAAAGTTCGCAACTTTTGGTATCTGATAAAAAAAAACCTTGCCCTTACCGGAAGTAGCGTGACGTTGTCAGTTGTTCACTCCCTCATATTTTCCTATTGTTTTCAACGCAGCTAGAGCGATTCGGATGATTACCCCATTAATTTGAGCGAGGATGAAAGATTCGTGGACGAGGAACGTTAGAGTGACGGACTAGAATGCAGTGAAATACATATTTTTTTTCGCTCTGACCGTAACTTAGGTACAAGCTGGCTCATTGGATTCCACACTTTCTCCTTTTTCTATTGTGGATCACGGATTTGTATTTTAAACCACCTCGGATACTATATCCTCTTGAAAATGAGAGTCGAGAATGCGAAATGGACATTCAGTGCCTTTTATCTCCACGACAATACATCGGCGAAATGCTTTAGCTACGAGCTAACGTGATAGCATCGTGCTTTAACTGCATATAGAAACAAAAAAATAAACCCCTGACTGGATGGATAGATAGAAAATCAACAATACTATTAAACAGTGGACATGTAACTACACGGTTAATGCTTTCCAGGCTGGCGAAGGTTAACAATGCTGTGCTAACGACGCCATTGAAGCTAACTTAGCAACCGGACCGCACAGAGCTATGCTAAAAACATTAGCTCTCCACCTACGCCAGCCAGCCCTCATCTGCTCATCAACACCCGTGCTTACCTGCGTTCCAGCGATCGACGGAAGGACGAAGGACTTCACCCGATGCGTTTGGCGGCCCGGAGACATAGGAAGTCAAGGTGAGGTCGGCGGCTAGCGCGTCTGCTCTCCAACAAAGTCCTCCTGGTTGTGTTGCTGTAGTCCGCTGCTAATACACCGATCCCACCTACAACTGTCTTCTTTGCAGCCTTCATTGTTCATTAAACAAATTGCAAAAGATGCCCAGAATACTGTGGAATTATGAAATGAAAACAGAGCTTTTTGTATAGGATTCTACGGGGTACCATAACTTCCGTTAAACTGACTTCGTCACGCGCATACGTCATCATACCGCGACGTTTCAGCCGGATATTTCCCGGGAAATTTTAAATGTCACTTTATAAGTTAACCCGGCCGTATTGGCATGTGTTGAAATGTTAAGATTTCATCATTGATATATAAACTATCAGACTGCGTGGTCGCTAGTAGTGGCTTTCAGTAGGCCTTTAATCCTACCCATTTCCCACTTCAGAGCATTTACAAATATATACATTCATTTACTGACTTTTTTTTTTTTTATATAGTAAAATGACATCCGTGAATGAGTACTACAACAGTTTTGTAATATATAATTAAGTCAGTCATTATTAACATACTGGGATGAAGAATATCTTATTTTCAATAAAGTTGAAAGTATTTCTCATAATTCTTCTTCTTTGTACTTTGTGAGCACTATTCATTTGAACAACCTCTTAAAGTGGATCATATCAGTACAATTTTTAACTTCTTTACTTAAAGGCCTACTGAAAGCCACTACTACCGACCACGCAGTCTGATAGTTTATATATCAATGATGAAATCTTAACATTGCAACACATGCCAATACGGCCGGGTTAACTTATAAAGTGCAATTTAAATTTCCCTCCACACTTCCGGTTGAAAACGTCTTTGGATGATGACGTATGCGCGTGACGTAACCAGTGAAACAGAAGTATCGGTACCCCATTGAATACAATACAAAAAGCTGTTTTCATCTCATAATTCCACAGTATTCTGGACATCTGCGTTGGTGAATCTTTTGCAAATTGTTTAATGAACAATGAAGACTGCAAAGAAGAAAGCTGTAGGTGGGGTCGGTGTATTAGCGGCTGGCTGCAGCAACACAACCAGGAGGACTTACTTGGATAGCAGACGCGCTAGCCGACGCTAGCCGCCAACCACACGGATGATCGGGTGAAGTCCTTCGTTGCGCCGTCGATCGCTGGAACGCAGGTGAGCACGGGTGTTGATGAGCAGATGAGGGCTGGCTGGCGTAGGTGGAGCGCTAATGTTTTTATCATAGCTCTGTGAGGTCCCGTAGCTAAGTTAGCGTCAATGGCATTGTTAGCAACAGCATTGCCAGGCTGAAAATCATTAACCGTGTAGTTACATGTCCATGGTTTAATAGTATTGTTGATCTTCTGTCTATCCTTCCAGTCAGGGATTTATTTATTTTGTTTCTATCTGTATTTGAGCCAGATGCTATCACGTTAGCTCAGTAGCTAAAGAGCTTTGCTGATATATTGTTGTGGAGATAAAAGTCACTGTGAACGTCCATTTCGCGTTCTCGACTCTCATTTTCAAGAGGATATAGTATCCGAGGTGGTTTAAAATACAAATCCGTGATCCACAATAGAAAAAGGAGAAAGTGTGGAATCCAATGAACCCTTGTACCTAAGTTACGGTCAGAGCGAAAAAAGATACGTCCTGCACTGCACTCTAGTTCTTCAGTCTCACTTTCCTCATACACGAATCTTTCATCCTCGCTCAAATTAATGGGGTAATCGTCGCTTTCTCGGTCCGAATCTCTCTCGCTCCATTGAAAACAATGGTAGAATATGAGGAGTCCTTCCTCTGGTGACGTCATGCTACTTCCGGTACAGGCAAGGCTTTTCTTATCAGCGACCAAAAGTTGCGAACTTTATCGTCGTTGTTCTCTACTAAATCCTTTCAGCAAAAATATGGCAATATCGCGAAATGATCAAGTATGACACATAGAATGGATCTGCTATCCCCGTTTGAATAAAAAAAATTAATTTCAGTAGGCCTTTAATCGATTCCATCATTTAATTCCACATACTGATATGCTAAAGGTTCTAAGGGTTGTACGTGCATATAAATGTTTTAAAAGAGATGTTCCTCTAAGATTATATTTTTCCTCTTTAGTTGAGAAGAATTGTTGTACATTCTTTGGTTATAGTTTGCTTTGTACATCATTTTAGCTGCAATTTTACCAAATCATCGAACTGTAATATTTTTGATTCAATAAATAACGTGTTTGTATGTTCGCTACATCCAACATTATGTATCAGTCTAATTGATCTTTTTTGTAACACAGTTAGCGAATGTAGCACACATTTGTAGTTATTTCCCCATATTTCTACACAATAACTCAGACATGGTAACACTAGCGAGCAGTAGAGAATATTAAATGATTTTTGGCCCAGGACGTATTTTGCTTTATACATTATTAGAATGTTTTTTGCCACCTTATGTTGTATATTTTGTATATGAGATTTCCAGTTCATTTGATCATCTATTAATACTCCCAAAAATCTGGTTTCTTTTACCCTTTCAATGTCTACTACGTCTATTTGTATTTGTGTCTGATGCTCTTTTCTACTGTTACCAAATAGCATTATTTTAGTTTTACTGAGATTCAAAGATAGTCTGTTTTTGTCAAACCATCTATTTAATTTGTTCATTTCTTCTGTTATTATTTGTATTATCTTCTGTGTGTTCTCTCCTGAACAGAAAGCAGTTGTGTCGTCTGCAAATAAAACTAACTTTAAGTCCTTTGTAACTTTACAAATGTCATTTATATAAAGATTAAACAATCTTGGTCCCAATATTGATCCCTGAGGTACACCACAGCCGTGTTGACATATTTTCACCCATCTTCACATATTGCTTCCTGTTGGTTAAATAGCTTCTTACCCAGTTCAAGACCAAACCTCTGATGCCATATCGTTCTAATTTATGTATTAAAGTATCGTGATTAATTGTGTCAAATGCTTTTGTTAAGTCCATGAATACTGCGGCCGCACATTCTTTACCATCTATTGCATTGGTAATTTCCTCTGTTATTTTGATTAATGCTATCCATGTTGAGATATTTGCTCGGAATCCATATTGGTTCTCCACGAGCGTCCCACTTTTGTTAATAAATAAATCTAATCGGCTATTGAATAGTTTTTCCCCGATTTTGGAGAATTGTGGAAGTAATGAAACTGGTTTGTAGTTGGTAAATTGGTGTATGTCTCCATTCTTATAAATTGGTACGACTTTTGCAATTTTCATTTTGTCAGGGAATTTGCCAGTTATAAATAATGATAAATGATAAATGGGTTATACTTGTATAGCGCTTTTCTACCTTCAAGGTACTCAAAGCGCTTTGACAGTATTTCCACATTCACCCATTCACACACACATTCACACACTGATGGAGGGAGCTGCCATGCAAGGCGCTAACCAGCAGCCATCAGGAGCAAGGGTGAAGTGTCTTGTTAGAAATGATACGTTGCTGATTTATGTCAGAGGTTCTGAAATGTCTTCTATAACCTTTTTTATCGTTACCATATGTACTCCATGACAGTCGGTTGAGGTCTTGGATTTACACTTTTTTACAATTTTGATTATTTCTTCTTTTGTTACGCTCTTAAGAAACATGGAATTGGGATTTCTGTCTATGAGCCCACTCAAGTCCTCAACTGACCCATCCTCTGAATTTGGAATTCTTTGATCCAGATTTGTTCCGATATTAACAAAATAATCATTGAAACGTTCAACCATTTGGTTCATATTGTAATTTTTTGTATTTCCATGTAGAAAGTACTGGGGGTAATCTTTCTTAGCAGCATTTTTAATGATGCAATTTAGGATGCCCCATGTTGCTCTCATGTTGTTTCTGTTCTTGTTTAATAATTGACTGTAGTATTCCTTCTTACATGTTCCTAGTATACCAATTAGCTTGTGTTTATATTTCTTATACTTATTTTCTGCCTCAATAGATCTCTCCAGAGCCTGCCCAAGGCATAAGCGTACTAAGCGCTTGCTTAGGGCCCCGCGGCCACCAGGGGCCCCCAAAAGCAATTAACAAAAAATTCTTATTTTTTATTTTTTGCATGTACGAGTCTGACTGATGATTTCTAAATGAGCAAAGATATATTATCGTACAAAAACACAATTTTAGGTCAACAGAGTGCTGCTGCTGATCTAGGCGTAGTGATTCTTCCTGCCTCTCTTTAAATGTAAAGCTACCTCTGCTGCACCTGTGACGTTTGCCGCCTGCCGTGCAATGCCAGACATGCGCACTGGGCATCAAAAGCGCAGATAGAGGCAAAACAATGTCACAAAAAAGGACATATCCTTCAGGTGCAGAAAAAAAGGAAGAAGAAGAAAGTGGAAGAGGAGAAAAAATGCCATGATAAAGGTATGTTTGCATGACTTGGTAATAAAAAGTTTATCAAAGAGATTTGTAGCTGTAATTAGCTTTAGCTAGGTGACGTTAGCTAGCTAGCGCGGTGCTAGCAATAGGTTTTTAGCATCAGGTTACTAGTGAGATATGTTGTTTGCACAAACTGTTTGCAGCAGAGCACGGTAATTTATGTGAGTAAAATAAACATTATTTTTTACATCAACTCATAAGTTATGTGAAACTTCCCCAGGAGCATTGTTAAAATACTTTAAGGGCACAGAATCAGCCCAGAGCCAGTCCACATCCTCAGGCTCAACTGTGAGTGATGAATCAGGTGAGGAAAAGACTGTCACCATACAGTATACATTTAATTTCTTAGTATAAACATTACACCTGAAGGGAAATTAATATAGTCAAAGTATCTCATTAATATGTGTGCCTATATGTATGTATGTATGTATGTATTTCATATTAGGTCCATCTCCATCCTCTACAGTGCTCTCTCACACACCTCCATCCCCTGTGCCCACTGTCCCCTCCATGTCTGAAACAACAGCTGATTTATCTAGTGAATTAACTGCAAAACACCCTTTATAATTGCTCATTGTACTGCAGAACATCCTGAGATTAATAATTATGTCCAACAGTGCAATTTAATGACCTTATAGGTCCTTCTTTTTTAGTCACTGTCTTTCTTTGGTCACTTCCTCAGCAACTTCCACCACAACGTCCCCTTCACACCATGGACCATCATCAGCTCCGCCAGTTGACCCAGCTGAGTGGCCTTCTTTCCTCTCAAAATGAGATCTGTGAGTTGTACCCAAATCTTTGGGTAGCTCTGCGGATAGCCTGCACTCTTCCTGTGACTGTTGCATCTGCAGAGCGGAGCTTTTCCAAGCTCAAATTAATGAAAAACTACTTGAGATCTTCCATGGCTCAAGAAAGGACTGAGTGGACTGGCAGTGATTAGTATTAATAAGAAAGTCGGCCATCAGATTTCTTACAGTGATGTCATAAATGACTTTGCCTCCAGAAAAGCCAGGAAGCACAGGTTTTAAGGAGTGGGTGGAGTGGTGTGGGTGGTGAAGAACAGAGGAACAAAACTGTGATGTGATGGTCAAATGTGTGAATTAAGGACCTTGATTTTAGGTAGTTTATTTTGATTTTTTCCCAAAACAATTTTTGCACATCGTTATGTACATTTACATAGTTTTAATATGTAGTAACTTTATATTTGTTTGTAAACCGTTATGTTACCTTGTTTCTGGTAACTGTTCATTAATATTATTAAAGTATTTGCTTGATATTTAATTATGTTGTTTTTTGTACAATTGAATTTGTTCCTTTTTATATATATTTAAGTGATTTTATTGTTGCACTTTATTGTTTTTCTTGCACTACGAATTATTTTTGCACATTGCTGTTTCAGGTTTTTGTTACTAAAAATAATAAAGTGAATCAGAATCAGCTTTATTGTCCAGTTATGTTTAACACACATGGAATTTAACTTCAGTAGACTGCGCTCTCTTTGTACAAAGTAAACATTAAATATGAACAATTAACTACAAATATAAACTAGTAATTAAAGACTAATATGTACAAGACTGATGAGACAAGATGACACTTTTACTGTAAATACAAAGCTTTATCACTTGGACTGTTCAACCCCAGGCCACTCTTGTAGCTGAATGTTTTCTACATTTTAAGATTAGGAACAATATGTGGCACTCTGGACATCATTCGTTCATTCATTGGTATTATTTATGTTCTTAACTGGGCCACCCCCATATCTTTATAAATGACATGTCATTTGTAAAGACATGCCAGGCTGACAATAGGATAATGTAAACAACACTGCCAGAGCCGCAATGAGTTTATAGTAGGTGTGTGAATGATCAACAATCAATATTATTGGCAGAAATAGAGGGCCCCAAAATCAAATTTTGCTTAGGGCCCCATGGAGGCTTGGGCCGGCACTGGATCTCTCTGTTATAAATATTCGATATAATGTGGTTTTTTTGTGACAAGCATTTCTCAGTCCTTTTGTCATCCATGGTTGGTTGTTTTTCACTCCACTTCACTAATAGAATTATTAATTTTAAGTAAGTTAAAACGTGTAAAAATAAAACAAGTGTTGTAATTGCCAGTTCCTCCAGACCAGCAGAGAGCGCTGATAAAAGCGTCAGAATGTTGCGTCATCACTCGCGGCGACAGACGAAGAAGAAATATGTCTGCCTGTAGATTATTCCGCTGCTTGTCTTCTAACTTTTCCAGCGCCATTCCTTCACTAACACGGCCGCTACCGCACGCATCTCATCGACTGTGTCCCAAACCCTTCAGTCGGAGAAGCGTTTCCTCGTCGAGTCCATCCTTAGCAGGTGTTCCTGGTTGTTTCTCCTCACATGTTAGCCGCTAGCTAGTGAAGGACGCGCCAGCTAACTTTCCGCTTTTGTAACTTTAAATTGTGTTTAATTATGTTTCAGCGCTTAAATTCACAGACAAGCACGAGTGGATCCGGGTGGAGGATAATGGTGTCGGCACGGTGGGAATCAGCAGCTTTGCTCAGGTAAATTATTCCCGCTCGAACTCCACCCTGTGTTGGTCAACGTGACCTTTGACCCTTGGTGTGGTTTACCCGCAGGAAGCTTTGGGAGATGTGGTCTACTGTGGACTACCTGAGGTGGGGACGCAGCTGGCCCAGCAAGGTGACGCACGGCTAGTCCGAGTTTCTGCAGCCAATTCCTAAAAACAGGGTTAGGGTTAGGCTAATTTCACCTATTTGGGTTACAAATATTTTTTGCAAACCAGTAATTATAATACGCAAATAATGTGCCGTTGTTGAGTGTCTGTACTGTCTGGAGTTCGGCAGATTTACCACGTTATACTCTTCCGGTGGCAGCTGGTAGCTAGTTGCTTCGTAGATGTCGGAAACAGCGGGAGGCAGGGTGGAGGTAAAAAGGTGTCTAATGCTTAAACCAAAAATAAACAAAAGGCATTGAAGCTTAGGGAAGGCTATGCAGAACGAAACTACAACTGAACTGGCTACAAAGTAAACAAAAACAGAATGCTGGACGACAGCAAAGACTTACTGTGGAGCAAAGACGGCGTCCACAAAGTACATCCGAACGTGACATGACAATCAACAATGTCCCCACAAAGAAGGATAAAAACAACTGAAATATTCTTGATTGCTAAAACAAAAAAGGTGTGGGGAATAGCGGTCAAGGAAGACATGAAACTGCTACAGGAAAATACCAAAAAAAAGATAAAGCCACCAAAATAAGAGCGCAAGACAAGAAGTAAAACACTACAGACAGGAAAACACTAAAAAACTCCAAATAAGTCGGGGTGTGATGTGACAGGTGGTGACAGTACACCTACTTTGAGACAAGAGCTATAGTGATGCATGCTTGGTTATGCTTTAAAGTCATATCCAACAATTGCGACAACAACTTTTTATTGTCAATATCGGCTGCTGAGTTTCAGTTTTTAATGATTTCTGCTGGTGGTGTGCCTCTGCATTCCCCTTTAAGTCCTCACACATTCTGACTGATCAGATTTATTGTAAGTTATATACCGGAATATACACTGCAGTGATACAGAGAGGGGGTATTGTTAATATGCTATGTTTCTCCCACCTTGTATGCATGTTCAAATACAGTTTAAAATCAGTCAATAAACTGTCTACTCGGGCTGCACAATTTTGAGGAAACAAAGTAATTGCGTTTTTTTCTCTGAAATTGCAATTTGATTTGCGATTTTTTTATTTTATACATAAAAATGCATAAAACAGAAAATAACAGGAGACTGTCTATCAGCATATTTTTGTCTCAAGGTGCCACACACAACATTTACCGTATTTTTCGGAGTATAAGTCGCGCCGGCCGAAAATGCACAATAAAGAAGGGAAAAAACATATGTAAGTCGCATTTTTGGGGAAATTTATTTGATAAAACCCAACACCAAGAATAGACATTTGAAAGGCAATTCAAAATAAATAAAGAATAGTGAACAACAGGCTGAATAAGTGTACGTTATATGAGGCATAAATAACCAACTGAGAAGGTGCCTGGTATGTTAACGTAACATATTATGGTAAGAGTCATTCAAATAACTATAACATATAGAACATGCTATACGTTTACCAAACAATATGTCACTCCTAATCGCTAAATCCCATGAAATCTTATACGTCTAGTCTCTTACGTGAATGAGATAAATAATATTATTTGATATTTTACGCTAATGTGTTGTTAATTTCACACATAAGTCGCTCCTGTGTATAAGTCGCACCCCCGGCCAAACTATGAAAAAAACTGCAACTTATAGTCCGAAAAATACGGTAACAATTTACTTGTGTACATATTTGGCTTTATGCAGACAAACTTAGAGCTTTTGTCCACATCATGCTCTTAAACTGCAGAAATAACAAACTATACAGTGTTAATATTGTACTGTAATCATAATATATAATAATGATGCTAGTAACCATTTACAAGGATAAAAACATATTTCTAATTACTGTTGAATTGGTTGTCATAGTACTGTAATTGGAAGGAAAATAACTTTATCCTGAATAAATAAACAAACATACAAATAAAGTTGACTCATTTCTGTATTGAAAACCATTCTCGCTCGTTCGCTTGTGTTGACAACCATATACAGTCGTGGTCAAAAGTTTACATACACTTGTAAAGAACATC
Organism: Entelurus aequoreus; assembly: GCF_033978785.1. Lineage (NCBI taxonomy): Eukaryota > Metazoa > Chordata > Actinopteri > Syngnathiformes > Syngnathidae > Entelurus > Entelurus aequoreus. The sequence goes on from NC_084740.1 coordinate 53,942,749, forward strand.
ATGTCATGGCTGTCTTGAGTTTCCAATCATTTCTACAACTCTTATTTTTTTGTGATGTAGTGATTGGAGCACATACTTGTTGGTCACAAAAAACATTCATGAAGTTTGCTTCTTTTATGAATTTATTATGGGTCTACTGAAAATGTGACTGGGTCAAAAGTATACATACATCAATGTTAATATTTGCTTACATGTCCCTTGGCAAGTTTACCTGCAATAAGGCGCTTTTGGTAGCCATCCACAAGCTTCTGCTTGAATTTTTTGACAAAATTGGTGCAGTTCAGCTAAATTTGTTGGTTTTCTGACATGGACTTGTTTCTTCAGCATTCACACACACATCACAAGTGGTAAAGGAATGGCCAAGTCAGGTTAGAATTAAGGTTTTAGAATGGCCTTCCCAAAGTCCTGACTTAAACATGTGGACAATGCTGAAGAAACAAGTCCATATCAGAAAACCAACACATTAGAGAGACGAACAAACGCAAGATTGTCAACATGGCTGTCCCTCAAATGCCTGTGACGGAAGAGAGAAAAAAACCTCAGTCTCTTGCAGTTATGTAGTTGCACTAATCAAAAGCTTGATGTTGATTTGATGTCTATTAATCGTGCAGCCCTAATGTCTACTTTTAATCTAAATATGAGTGTTTATTTGCTATTTCAGATGAATTTGGAGCTCTGGAAAGTGTCAAGGCTGCCAGTGAGCTGTTTTCTCCCCTGACTGGAGAGGTGGTAGAAGTCAACTCACTGCTGGCTGACAAACCGGGCCTGGTCAACAAATCCTGCTACAAAGATGGTAAGCACACATTGCTGCATTACAAATATTTACATTTTTAGAAAAGGTGGGAAGACATTCCATTTGATACCTGCAAAATGTTAAATATTGTTATTTGTAGTCATGTAAAACCAATCTTATCTAAATTAGTGCTGCATGATCTTGAGAATAAAACATAGTTGCGATTTTTCTCTCAAATTGCTGTTGTGATCCAATTTCCGATTTTCAAATTTTGTACATAAAGTTGCATAAAACTGCTAAAATAGCTAGTGAAAGAACACATGGTACTTTTAGACTGTCAATCAACTTATTGTCTCAACAGAACAAAACTCAATAATGTACTTTTACAAATAGTTGCGTTTATGCAGACATACTCAGAGCTTTTGTCTCCAACATGCTCTTAAACTGAAGCAATAACCAATAAAAATCACACATTGAGTTTATGGTTAATTATTGCATACCTTGGTAGTCTTTGCATAGCAGAATAAGACATAACGCTAAATAACTTGACAGAATTCCAATTATTTATTTTCACAGCATCACAGGGTAAACTGGACAATCACCAAACGTAAACATAATATGAAGAAAATAAAATCTCTTTATAAATGATGTTATTACAAATAAAAATGGTACACGTTGCGCACATTTTCTGACATAAAATAAGCTGCCATGCCTTAAAGTATAAATAAAAAGTGTATGTATGTGTATATATATATATATATATTATGTGTGTGTGTGTGTGTGTGTGTGTGTGTGTGTGTGTGTGTGTGTGTGTGTGTGTGTGTGTGTGTGTGTGTGTGTGTGTGTGTGTGTGTGTGTGTGTGTGTGTGTGTGTGTGTGTGTGTGTGTGTGTGTGTGTGTGTGTGTGTGTGTGTGTGTGTGTGTGTGTGTGTGTGTGTGTGTGTGTGTGTGTGTTAGTATCTGTGTATATACATATATGTGTGTGTGTGTATATGTAAATAAGTGTGTATATTGTATATATATTTAATCTTGTCCTTTTTGTGTTGAGCTGTTAAAAAAAAAAAAAGCATAATAAATAAATGTATTGTTTTGTAGATGTACCTAATAAAATAGCTTGTCCATGTAAAACAATGGTGAGCACTCTGACATCCTTAAATTATTAAGGATGATTTGAAATGATCCTTAATTTATAATAACACATAACAATAGTAAATGTTAATTGTTTTGGAGTATTAAAACTAGAGATGTCCAATAATGGCTTTTTTGCCGATATTCCGATATTGTCCAACTCTTGATTACCGATATATACAGTCGTGGAATTAACACATTATTATGCCTAATGTTGTTGTGATGCCCCGCTGGATGCATTAAACAATGTAACAAGGTTTTCCAAAATAAATCAACTCAAGTTATGGAAAAAAATGCCAACATGGCACTGCCATATTTATTATTGAAGTCACAAAGTGCATTATTTTTTTTAACATGCCTGAAAACAGCAGCTTGGAATTTGGGACATGCTCTCCCTGAGAAAGCATGAGGAGGTTGGGGGGTAGCGGGGGGTGTATATTGTAGCGTCCCGGAAGAGTTAGTGCTGCAAGGGGTTCTGGGTATTTGTTCTGTTGTGTTTATGTTGTGTTACGGTGCGGATGTTCTCCCAAAATGTGTTTGTCATTCTTGTTTGCTGTGGGTTCACAGTGTGGCGCATATTTGTAACAGTGTTAAAGTTGTTTATACAGCCACCCTCAGTGTGACCTGTATGGCTGTTGACCGAGTATGACTTGCATTCACTTGTGTGTGTGAAAAGCCGTAGATATTATGTGACTGGGCCGGCACGCAAAGGCAGTGCCTTTAAGGTTTATTGGCGCTCTGTACTTCTCCCTACGTCCGTGTACACAGCGCCGTTTTAAAAAGTCATACATTTTACTTTTTGAAACCGATACCGATAATTTCCGATATTACATTTTAAGGCTTTTATCGGCCGAGAACATCGGCAGTCCGATATTATCGCACATCTCTAATTACAATTGATTTGGAGTATTAAAACACATTTCACCATAATTCATATTTTACCATTACCAACTCTCAAGCTAATGCATTAAATCCTACGCAGCGTTTTAAAGTCTACTTTTTCCTACATTCTTTTGTGGGAGCGCTTTTGGCACATCGGTAGTCAAAAGTGATCGGCTTGATCTAACGACTTGATGGATCCTTTTCAACACAGGTTGGTTAATGAAGATGACCATTGCCAAGCCTTCTGAGCTGGACTCTCTGATGGACGAGGCAGCATATGAGCGATACGTCCGCTCCATAGAGGACTAATTGAATCCCTCTCCCCAAGTTTTCCTCTTCAGATAACACTGGAAGGCAGTGTCTTTTTACATCATCTTGACACTGCGGTGCCACTTTGCTGCCCTGCCAGTGTTGTACAAATGTGAGCCTTAGGGATCCTTTTAAAAGCGCTGATCAAGAAACTTGCTTTAGGGAGCGACCAATGTTGAGTTTTTGCAGCATCGACCCCTCCTCAAAACAGGTGAGACTGGCACTCGAGTCAATATAATTGTTCCATCATATTTCAATCCTGGGGAAAAGCACTTTGATTTGTATGATATCATCCATGTCTGTTGATGATCTTTACAATAAACACCATTCAACTGTTTTTTTCCCTGATTCTTATTCATACGTTATCTACAAAAACTCATGTCAATGTAGACACAATATTTGGGCTCAGTCATTGCTCTACCAGCTACAATTTTAAGTCAATTTTTGTCTATTCCCAAGTAAAATACTGTGATTTAAAGGATTAAAATGTAGCTAAGGTCAGGTCCCATCTGCATGTATCAAGAGTTATTTTCTATATGCGTAAGACCCGCAAGTATATATTATAAACCCAACAACGAAACATAGCACATTTTTAGATAACATAGTCACTAACTTCCATCCATTTTCTACCGCTTGTCCCTTTCTGAGTCACGGGGGTGCTGGAGCCTATCTCAGCTGCATTCGAGCGGTAGGCGGGGTACACCCTGGACAAGTCGCCACCTCATGGCAGGGCCAACACAGACAACATTCACACACTAGGGCCAATTTTAGTGTTGCCAATCAACCTATCCTCAGGTGCATGTCTTTGGAGGTGGGAGGAAGCCGGAGTACTCGGAGGGAACCCACGCAGTCACAGGGAGAACATGCAAACTCCACACAGAAAGATCCCGATTGAACCCAGGACCTTCGTATTGTGAGGTACGTGCACTAACTTATTAAAAGCAAATGTTCATTTGGTGCATTTCTGTATGTAATTAGGATGTTGCTTTGCTGCCTTCGTCATTGCACTTCCGGAATACCGTATTGATCCAGCTAGAGCAGTGGTCCTCAGCCACCGGTCCGGGGACCGGTACCAATCCGTGACGCGTTTGCTACCTTCTCTGACTTAACTTTCGCCTGTCCCACTAAACACACCAATAAGCTTGTTAATAGTTGCATATTACAACTCCTTTGTTATAGTACATGGGACAATGCACATTAATAGACATATAAAATGTTAATGTGCCAGATTGGAGCCAAAGGCTAATTTGTTGGCTGTTTTTATCTGCCACACGTAGAAAGCCGGTCCGTGAAAATAATGCTTACGTTAAACCGGTCCCTGGTGGGAAAAAGGTTGGGGAACTCTTGAGCTAGAGGATTAAAAAAATGGGTCGTTCCACAGGTAAAACTCGGAACGTTTTGAATATCTGTAAAGCAGACCTGGGCAAATTAAGGCCCGGGGGCCACATGCGGCCCGTTAAGCTTTTCAATCTGGCCCACCGGACATTCCCAAATTATTTTTTTCAGATCTTTAAGACGGAAAGTGTAGCTGCCATTATGATGTGCAGTCATGTATTCAAATGACCGTAAGTCTTGAACTGTACAAAATATTTCAATGGTTGGAATCTGGGCTTTTGCATGATATACTAGTTACTATGGTAATTTAATTAGTTACTTTGGTAATCTAAGTCACAGACGAGGCACCAAGCACTGTGGGAAGGGAGCGTTTCCACAGTGTCAGCCTGAAACGCGGGTGTCAGGGAGTTTGAGTTTATTTGGAACATGCATGCATACAACATGATACATCACAAATTCCAGTTTCTCTTTTCAACATGTTTGAAAAGGATTAGGAAGAAGCAGAGCTTATTTAATCCTACCCCTTTTCTTTACATAACAGTTGCTAAAACTTTTTGTTCACTTCCTGTTCACAATTTATTCACAATAAACTCCATAAGTAATCACAATAAAAAATAAATGAATAGTAATAATAATTTAATAATAATAATTGGTGAAGTAAGTCATATTTCATATGATGAGATAAGTAAGATTACTTTAAGAATGAATGAATGGATGGATGAAATAAATTCAGAATGTTTATCATGGTTCTTTGTACTTTGTAAACACTTTAAGTTTGAAGAGTTTCTTGAAGTGGATCATATTAGTACATTGTTTGATTGCTTTGCTTAATCCATTCCATCATTTAATTCCACATACTGATATACTGAAGGTCTTAAGTGTTGTACATGCATACAAATGTTTTAAATTACGTTTTTCTCTAAGATTATATTTCTCCTCTTTTGTTGAGAAGAATTGTTGTATATTCTTAGCTAGCAGGTTATAATTTGCTTTGTGCAAAATTTTAGCTGTTAGCAAATTCACTATGTCGTGGAATTTCAGTATTTTTGATTCAATAAATAAAGGGTTTGTATGTTCTCTATATCCAACGTTATGTATTATTCTGATCTTTTTTGTAACACCGTTAGTGAATGAAGTGTACTTTTGTAGTTATTTCCCCGTATTTCTACACAGTAGCTCAGATATGGTAACACTAGCGAGCAGTAGCGAATATGAAGTGATTTTTGGTCTAGAACATGTTTTGCTTTATTCATTATTGATGTGTTTCTCGCTACTTTGTTGTATATTTTTTACATGAGATTTCCAGTTCAATTTATCATCAATCATTATACCTAGAAATTTAGTTTCATTTACTCTTTCAATTTGTACTCCCATCTATTTGTATTTGTGTTTGACTTTCCCTTCTACTGTTACCAAATGGCATTATCTTAGTTTTACTGAGATTGAACGATAATGTATTTTTGTCAAACCATCTTTTTAATTTGTTCATTTCTTCTGTTATTATTTGTATTAGCTTCTGTGTGTTCTCTCCTGAGCAAAACGCTGTTGTATCATCCGGGGACAGACGCAGAAGGAGATTTTTACAACAAAGTTCTAAAGCTTAGTGATATATCAGATTGTAGGTGGGTGTATTTTTTACTCTTTGCGTTCATATTTCGCTGTTTGTTGCATTTTTGTTCCATTTTGCTTGATTGTAAAATATGTCGATCGATAGGGGGTGTGACGTTCATATGTTGTCAATATTCAGTGTTTTATCGTTCATAGTTAATATTGTAAATCCCACGTTCTTTACTTTCATGTCCATTCTAGGTGTCTCATTCAGTAAAATTCCATTCCGTTTTTTCAGGCGGTCTGTCATAACGTTTTTAGCATTCAATCAGACATTATTGTGAGGTTTTGTATAAGTGTTCCTAAAAATCAGATGTGCTGGCCCCCCGACACAATTTTTTCTCTAAATTTGGCCCCAGAGTCAAAATAATTGCCCAGGCCTGGTGTAAAGGTTTGTTTATTCCAGCAATTACATTTACAAGCTGAAACATATGCTCATACCATGCAACTCAATATATTTCAAGCCTTTTGAAAGCCTTAGAGCAGTGGTTCTTAACCTTGTTGGAGGTACCGAACCCCACCGGTTTCATATGCGCATTCACCGAACCCTTCTTTAGTGAAAAATAAAATGGGTTTTTTCTCAAATTCAAGACAAAGTTATGTTTTTTTTTACTGGTGCACAAAATGAACTGTGCATGAACATCATCTTGTTCAAACAACAAAACCAAGACAGTGCATGAACTCACAACCAATTACACACCTGCGAATCAGATGGAAAATTAGAGGGAACATTGTTTGGGGGTATCCATAATACGGCGATAGGGAGAAGTTTTTATTTACACGATGTGTCTGGTGTGTCTTGCCTCCGCGGCGGAGGTGCCGCCAAACCCCTGAGGCCGACTCACCGAACCCCTAGGGTTCGATCGAACCCAGGTTAAGAACCACTGCCTTAGAGCTTATGAAAACCTCAAATTGAAAATCAGAACATTTTAAAGTTCCGTCTGTATTTAGTGTTTAGAGATTTATACATGTAAACCAGCAGATGGTGCTAGACTTGTCCCCAAGTCAGTCAGAGGCAAGTTAATACCTGACTTTGTAACATCTTGTCAACTTTTTTACAGTGTGGAAGTGTCCTCAGGAAGCTCCTCTGTCCCTTGGTCATCTGGGGGATTTCACAGCACCACCAGGTACTATTGAGAACCTGTCTTTGGCATTTGGTGTGCGCCTTGCTCTTCCTTGTGGCTCCAGAGGTCTAGGCAGCCCCTCCATGCGGCGATAGTCCCTCTCCAGCCTCTCTTTCCTCTGTACTCCCTCGTACAAAACGCTGGCGGTGAAGTCTCGCTCGTTCAGGAACGCGATGGTCTCGTCCCTTTTGCGACTCACGTAGCCTTTAAGGACGGCGTTGTAAGGATTGGAGGCAGCGTCTGCGTCCGGATCTTCTAGCTGGTACTTGAACTCCATGCGGGTGATGACGGGTAGGAGGAAGTGCTTGCCAGCTGAGGCCACGCCGCCAGCATTGTGGGACAAGCTCAGGGCCTCCGAGACCAGGCGTGGCGGCATAGGGACCAAGTCGCAGCCTGTGCGTTTGTCCACGTACTGTCCGTGTTGTCTACGAACCTCGGCGACGTCTTGGAGAGACTGACTCCGCCTCTCCTCCAGGTCTGTAACGATTCTCTCAGGATATGTCTGGCCAAATACCACACCTTAGTAGAGCAAGAAAGGACAGGATAGTATCCATTCCAAAGTCGACAAAATATTGCAAAGTACAGTATCAAAACTAAGTATTATCATTCTTAAAATTATGACTGTAAGGTGTATGGCTGTGTAATTGGAAAGAAAAAACGTAAAGTTAGCACTATAATGTTAGCATGCTAAAGTAAACACACTAACAGTTAATAGGTGACACATTCCAAGTTATATAACTCTAAGGTGTATGGCTGCGGAATTAGACAAAAAAGTGTAATATTAGCTGAAAACGTTCTAAAGCTAATGTTAGCATACTAGCATGCTAACGTTAAGAAGGTAGCACATGACTGGGTAAGAAGAAATACCAAAATGCAGTATATGTTGGTGTAGACATAGAAAGTAGCAAAAAAGCTAGTATTAAACGTTTGCATGCTAATATGAGATACGCTAGCAAAAAAATAAGCTAGCATGCTAACGTTCTCACAAGTATGCTAGCAGTTAACGTGCTGACGCACGCTTAATGCTAGCAAACTTGCTCGACACCAACGCAAATAGGGAAAAAAAACATGATTTTAGTCCTGGGGTTGCCCTGTTTGTCTATGTTGTGTGCCCATTTAACTGTTAACCCTGTAACAGACTAAGATACCTGAGGGGAGGGGCTGTCACGTGACTTCATGTAATTAGATGACCCTGCCACTATTACGCAGTTTATGTAGGATTTGTTGGAAAACTTCATGCTGAACAATGTCTGATCGTGGGCAAACTCTTTCAAATATTAAGTTCTTGTGAAAACTGTGAGCGCCTCAAGACTTCGAGGAACGTTTCGGTGTTCTCATATTTCCGATAAGCGGAGAAATGGCCGAGTTAGAGCGAGGAGGAAAATAAGAATTTTTGTGTTTTTGTCTTTTTTGGCGCCGACAAATAAACATAGGCGTCAATGAGAATGGAATGATCGTTTCTTACCTGCTCGTCGCAGCATGGACGCCGGGCATTTCCAGGGTTTATGGATAAGGTCATCGGGCAAATCTGCAAGCTCAGGACACCATTTCCTGACGTAGCTGCCAACGGGGTCGCATGTCATAGCAGCGTCCACAGGATGCATGACAAAATTCCAATGATCCAGACCAGACATGCCACCGTTCTGCCACATCATGGCGTCGATGGCGACGTCTGGGTCCACCAGTGTGTCCTACACACACATGCAGATGTTTTCCAAACTGAACTGAAGCTACAGTTGTGGTCAAAAGTGTACATACACTTGTAAAGAACATAATGTCATGGCTGTCTTGAGTTTCCAATAATTTCTTTTTTTTTTTGCGATAGAGTAATTGGAGCACATACTTGTTTGTCACAAAAAAACATTCATGAAGTTTGCTTCTTTTATGAATTTATTATGGGTCTACTGAAAATGTGACCAAATCTGCTAGGTCAAAAGTATACATATATCTGACATCACATGGACGAAGATAAGACCTTCCGAAGGAAAGTTCTATGGTCAGATGAAACAAAAATTGAGCTGTTTGGCCACAATAACCAGCAATATGTTTGGAGGAGAAAAGGTGAGGCCTTTAATCCCAGGAACACCACTCCTACCGTCAAGCATGGTGGTGGTAGTATTATGCTCTGGGCCTGTTTGGCTGCCAATTGAACTGGTGCTTTACAGAGATTAAATGGGACAATGAAAAAGGAGGATTACCTCCAAATTCTTCAGGACAAGCTAAAATCATCAGCCCGTAGGTTGGGTCTTGGGCGCAGTTGGGTGTTCCAACAGGACAATGACCCCAAACACAGGAATGGCTGAATCAGGCTAGAATTAAGGTTTTAGAATGGCCTTACCAAAGTCCTGACTTAAACGTGTGGACAATGCTGAAGAAACAAGTCCATGTCAGAAAACCAACACATTTAGCTGAACGGCACCAACTGTGTCAAGAGGAGTGGTCAAAAATTCAAGCAGAAGCTTGTGGATGGCTACCAAAAGCGCCTTATTGCAGTGAAACTTGCCAAGGGACATGTAAGCAAATATTGGGGACGGCGTGGCGGGGTTGGGAGAGTGGCCGTGCCAGCAACCTGAGGGTTCCTGGTTCAATCCCCACCTTCTACCAAGCTAGACACGTCTGTTGTGTCCTTGAGCAAGACACTTCACCCTTGCTCCTGATGGGTCCCGGTTAGCGCCTTGCATGGCCCTCAGTGTGTGAATGGGTGAATGTGGAAATAGTGTCAAAGCGCTTTGAGTACCTTGAAGGTAGAAAAGCGCTATACAAGTATAACCCATTTATCATTTATCATTATCATTATTAACATTGCTGTATGTATACTTTTGACCCAGCAGATTTGCTCACATTTTCAGTAGACTCATAATAAATTCATAAAAGAAGCAAACTTCATGAATTTTTTTTTGTGACCAACAAGTATGTGCTCCAATCACTCTATCACAAAAAAATAAGAGTTGTAGAAATGATTGGAAACTCAAGACAGCCATGACATTATGTTCTTTACAAGTGTATGTACACTTTTGACCACGACTGTGAATAGGGCCTGAATGTCTTACCTGGAACCAGCGGTAGCCCTCTTGCCAGGGTAGATGCAGGTATGCTATGAGGAAAGATGCCACGATGTGTCTGGTGTAGTTGTTCATCCAGCCCGTCAGCCACAGCTGCCTCATGGCTGCGTCCACCATGGGGTAGCCTGTTCGACCACGCTGCCAAGCCTTCAGGTGATTGCTATTGCTGCTCCACCGTAGTGCCTACAAACCCCAGAAGGTCAGCCACATCCTACAATATTCTAACATATAGTGGAATGTGCAATATCGACCTTGTACGGAGGCCGGAGGGATTCCCAGGGTAGGTCAGGAAACAAGGTTAGCTGCCAGTATGCCAGGTCTCTCCACGCCAGTTTGCGTTGGAATTTCGGAGGTCGACAGCGTGCCCCCTTGGCGTCCCAGAGTAGCCAGCGAGGGCTGAGTTGACCAAAGTGAAGGTACGGAGACAGAGAGCTGGTGTTTGGAGCGTCGGCCCTGCCTGACTCTTTCTCGTATCTATACACACCTTGGAAAATAAAGGATTAAGGAAATGTTAACCGTGTACAGTACATCTCATGTTTTTATCACCTTTTGATTGTGAAATGTTCCCTGATGTGTGTTTTGACACACACACTATCGGAGGCACAGTGAGACACTTTATCCTAACATTAGTTGGATGAATGGGGACCGAGTATGTTTTTTTAAATTTTCACTTCCTGTAGGGCAGAGCTATTCAACTGCCGACCCAAATCCATCCCAGGAATGACGTGGTAGCTCAAAACTTTTTTTCAGCAAATTCCTAAAAACATTTTAAGTGCTCCTGTTGTATGGAGGAACTTGGACCACTCTCTAAACACATGGTCAGATCCTTGCATTGACAGCAAACAGAACACTGCAGGGTTCCAAGCTTGGCATTTACCTAACAGAGCAGTTCCTCAATGCACCCCTTGTTTTTTTGCATTGTAATTTATGTAACCAAGTCAATGCTGTCGCGTTTACTTTAGATGTAGTCATTTGTTCAACTTCTTTGGTTATACCAGTGGTGTTCCTCATGGTTTCATTTTAGGTCCTCTTTTTCATCCTTTGGGCCAGGGGCGTCACTAGCTTTTAAGGACAGGGGGGGCTTAGCCCCCAGGAGATGCACAGGATGCGAGCGAACGTAGCACGAGAGCACAAAACTTCACAAACAGCTAATAAAGACTTAGAAATTAATCATTGTTATTATTATTATTTCAGTCGGTTTATTTTTAATCTGTGTTCAGTACAACAACAAACATGGGTTTGCACAGTGACATTTTGTTTACAGCATCAACAAGAAACAATTACTTGCATGATCCTTCAAGATACACTGAAACACAGTGAAAGTCATGGCATAAGCCTCTATGTTATTCATTCACAACATAGAGGCTAATGCCACGACTTTAGCTCACAATACAATAATTGTTTGTTCCCAAATATTTTGAAGTTGCACAGATTACATTTTGGGCACATATGTGACTAAAATGGTTGTAAATTCAAGCCCTGGACATATTACTTGATTACTTGAATTAAAGTAATATCTGGATCGGGATAATTTGGCTTGTATATAATATATTTATATATGTATATTATGGCAAGCCGTTAAGAAAATTAAATATATATGGAAGTCTGAATAGAAATGAGAAACTTTTATATATACTGAAAATAAGAAAGACTTAGAGTCCGTCTGCTGATCTGAAAAAGAGCCAAAGCTGTCAAAGTGCAATGCTGAAACAAATAATGCAAACAATAAAATGTAACTTCCAGGGCTTGAGATTAACGCAGTCCCGTCGTTCCGGGGACGGTAAAAAAAAATGCACTGGACGAAATTAAATGCTCCCCGGGACGATGGCTTTTAACCATTTTTTTTCTTTCTTTTTATGTATTTATTCATTTTACATTTTATATTAAATGTCTTGGTTTTTCCACCCTCTGAAAATCATATGAAATGTTTAACAAGCCATCCTATAATAATACAACAGCTATTAATGTAACAATACAATAAACAAATATATTTAATGATGTTTTTTTCATTATTTTAACAATAGGCTAATGTATATTACTTTATATAGATTCTACAAGAAACACAAAACTTAAAAACTAAATTATTTACAATTGCAGACACAAGGTTCTTGTTCTGCAGTGCTGTGTGCTAATGTGCTTCGTACACCTGCAGGACCGCAAGCAAGGTCGCAGAAAAAATGTGGACTGGAGTTTGAGTGGTGTGGGCATTTTCTATATGAACAAGTGGAATGGATTGGATACTGACGCACTAAAGGGGCTCTCTACCTTACGCTATGAAGTGAGGGGAAACTGAGTGAATAATGACAGGTTATATGATTATTTATTTAAACTCATATTCGGGCCACCTTATAATGAATATGTCGGCATGTATTTGTAAAAAAAAAAAAAAAGCTTTTTTTTTTATTTTATTTTTTTAAACACCAAATTATTTAGGGGGGCTTAAGAACATTTTAGGGGGGCTTGAGCCCCCCTAAAATAGGCCTAACAACGCCAATGCTTTGGGCTATTCAACTGGTTTCTTGCGAGTTCAGTTCAAAAACTTGTAAGAGACTCCGATGTTTGCAACAGATTTTTAAAAACACTAGAGTGCCGTCACTGAGATAATCTTTGAATAGATGTTTAGTTGGTCCTTAAAACAGCAGCGAGCTCCTGAAGATTTTTAGTTGGTCCTTAAAACAGCATTGAGCTCTTGAAGATTTTTAGTTGGTCCTTAAAACATCATTGAGCTCTTGAAGATTTTTAGTTGGTCCTTAAAGTAGCAGCGAGCTCCTGAAACTGACCAAATAAATAGAGCAAAATCACCTGTCTAGTGTAGAGTATGTTGGTTCTCCAGAATTGACAAAATCAGACTAATGGCAAAGGTAGAATTCCGTACACTGGTCATTAGAGTTCTGGAAATGTGGCGCCCAAAACAATTTAGTGTAATTTCCCTGAACTAGGTGCTCGGTGTGTGTGCGTGTAACCAGTCGCACCATCGTGGAGAAAAGCTTCAAGGCGTGCATGAGCTCCTTCTTCGCTAAAATCCCAAGACTTGCGAATATTAGCGGCCCAATCAATCTGAAAGCCACAATGCACAGTAGAATTAGACTGAGGAATACTGCATTTCTAATTGTGTAATATGATCACTTACCGTTGTGCCGTCTTTCCTCCGCGGCATACGTGCCAGGCCCAGTTCTTCTAGAGTGACACCCAGAGGCCAGTTGGAAGGTGCAGGCAGGGACACGGGCGGGTCCAGTGGAGTGCCCAATACAGAGCCAGGGTTCTGTCTGCAGCAGTTCGTGAAATGAGACACTGATCCGATTCCTACACCACAAACCACGTAGGAAAACGGTTAACGCAACTTCAGTCACTACCAAGAGGAATCACAGGTATTTATCTCACAACTGTGAATCCACCCATGTTTCAACTCTCATTTGTATTACAGAATATCTTCTAAAGGCACAAGACTATAGAAAGTAAACTTGGATATACCTTGTAGTCATTTTGAGTTGTCCACTGAACCTGACCTAAAGAGGTCATATCATATTTGTTTCTACATTTAAAACACTTCTTTGTCGTTCTTAGGTCAAAAATGTTGCGTAGATTATGTTTTACAGACTGTTTTCAAGCTCTCAGGACACCCGGTCTAATTTACGAGCCTCAACTTCGACTGTCTTCTCCCCGTCATCCATGTTTTAGTTTTTAGCGCTTCCATTGCGAGTCTACTGACAGATGTACGTTCGAACTACACGCTGCTTTGTGTTACAAATGGCAAGAGCGGAGGATGCATGTGCATGACGAGCCAGTCTTCCCCACGACAAGAGGATAGAGAAAAAGGAGCTTATTGACTACAGCGTCGGACTACAACGGCGAGGCGGCATGGCTCAGATGGCAAGGCAACTTTATTTATATAGCACGTTTACAACAATTTTTAAATTGGACCTAAGTGCTTTACAGGTTAAAAAGCATAGAGCAAAAAAACAAAACAAAGAACATAATGAATGAGCTAAACAAGATAGTGCAAAAGCAATACGGTAAAAGGGTTTGAATATAAATAATGAAATAATAAAAGTGTGACAAATTGGAAAAAAAAACTAAAGCGAAGGGGGGGGGGCTAGAAATGGTGGCCTAGTGGGCGGGCTCAGCTCAGGGTAAAGGCCAGTGAGAAGAGATAGGTCTTAAGAAGGGTTTTGAAGACCGCCAGGCTCTGGGCTGACCTAATGTGGAGATGGTAGAGCAGCCGGCCAGAAACTTGAGGGTCCCTGGTTCGAATCCAGCTTCCACCATCCTAGTCGCTGCTGTTGTGTCCTTGGGCAAGACACTTCACCCACCTTGCTCCCAAGTGCCACACACAATGGCTTAAATTGAGCTTAAAAATTTTTAAGTGCGTTGAGTCTCTAGAGAAAATGGCGCTATATACCGTAATTTCCGGACTATAAGCCGCACCTGACTATAAGCCGCACCAGCTAAATTTAGGGGAAAATACAGATTGCTCCATATATAAGCCGCACCCGACTATAAGCCGCAGGGTTTTGATGTGTAATTACCGTAGTATATAGGGGTTCCTGCTACCACGGAGGGGATTGTCGGGACAGAGATGACTGTTTGGGAACGCAAAGCGTCCCATTTATTAACAATAAATCTTTCAATCATTCAATCAAACTTTCACATCTTTGACATGGCGAACAGCATTCGTGCAGAGTACAAATAATACAACGGTGCAAAGTAATACAAAGTGCTCGCCTGTACGTTATCAAAATAACCAGCCTACCGGTATACGAAAAGTCAGTCTTTAATCATTGTCATCATCTTCCTCCTGCGTACTAAAACCACTGAAATCCTCTTCGTCGGTGTCGGAGAAGAACAGGCCGTAGATAAGCCGCACCGTTGTATAAGCCGCAGGGACCAGAACGAGGGGAAAAAGTAGCGGCTTATAGTCCGGAAATTACGGTAGATATAATTCTCTTCACTCGCGCAAAGCATTTTGGGAAATGTTTTACCATATATGGACATATCCGCCGTCACACTTGGGAACAACGTCACAGGTTGTGCAAATTCCAAACGATTCTTTTGGAGGAAGTATGAAGGAACGCAAGATTGTTTTATAAATATCTCCTCCATGATTTGATTTTACATTTTCGGGATTTATGCAGACCCCAAATACACAAAAGTAAAGTGCCACTAGGTAAAAAATGTTGCTTTTGCGTAATAGGTCCCCATTTAATACATAGCCATTTTTTGTGGTACTGCTTAAGTGCTGCCAATACTATTGAGCGGTTCATTGATGGACTAACTAATAACAATGGATTATATTTATACAGCCCTTTCCTTGACACTGAGATTCAATCATTCATTCACTCCCCATTCACACTTTGATGAAGGTAAGCTACATTTGTAGCCACATCTGCCCTGGGGTAGACTGACTGATTCATTCACATTCATACACCAGTGGGAGCGAGGTGGGTGGAGAGTCTTGCCCAAGGACACAACGGCTGTGACTCGGATGGAGGACGCTGTAAACCTCAAGTTGCTGGCACGGCCACTCTACAATCAGGGCCACGGCGTGTGACATTCTGAAATATACTGCAACATTTGTGAGATAAACTATCCAAATAATACGGCGACATACCTCTGAGTCCAACGCCCTCTGTGCTGACAGAGTACGGGTCTCTGATGCAGTACGAGTGGAACATGGTGCAGTCAATCCCTTCTTTTTGCAGCGCTGACAGCACCACGTCATCCCTCTCCTTTAACCAGGGCTCATACAGGCCATTGGCCAGCACGGTTCTTGCCCCGGTCTCCTTCACCAGCTCTTTAAGCGTGTGCAGAGTGGATCCGACGTGGCACCCCTCTCTGTTTGCCTCACGGAAGATAAGACGGCTGCCGATACGCTCCAGAGATGAACAGAAAGACGCCAACGCTTGATGAAGCCAGTATTTACCTGCCAAAAGAGTAAAAAGAGGCAGTGAATGTCAACAGTGACACAAAAAGGAATCAGGAGTGACTCATTCAACTTACAGGCTCCGCCCATGGCCACGGTGATCCCGGGCCCCTCCTCCTCTTGGGCACTCCAGATGAAGATGGGTATGACAGGTGCACCTACCTCCAAGGAGCTGATGAGAGCAGGGTTGTCACACAGTCTCAAGTCCCTGCGGAACCAAAGCAACACAGGTGGTGTTGCTGATGGAGAGCAGGGCAGACCAACTACCTGCTGGGCGCCTGCTTTCCGCCTTCTGGTTTTAGAACGCTTGGCCTTCTGCTGTGAAACCTTGTCCTCCATTACATTGCTGACATTTTTGTCGGTATTCCGCATGGTAGAAACTGTTGGACTCGCGTGCGACATGTTCAGCTCTGCATCCTTCTGATGCTCAGGCTTTCGTGCTTCGCATAGCCCTCCTTCCTTTGTGTGCCCACCTGTGGATCCTTCATCTTTCTGAAGCAGGGTTTCTTGCATTTCAAGTTGTGACACGGTCAGTGTAAGTTCCAGCTCGTCATCTTCCACCTGACATTAAAAAAACACTAATAAAGTTGATATATGTGAGCATAAACTGTCCAACCTTATGAGATCAATACATCAGCTGACTGTCTACCCCGCAGGATACATTTTGAGGATCAGTCATAGACAATTTAGAGTGAAAAGTAAATGTTATTTTCACTCGCATACCAAACATTCTAATTTGGATTGTTTCCCTGGCTTGGAGACTCCCGAAGGACAGTGCAGCGAAGACACAACAAACTCCCTTCTTGTCTCCAATAGACACACACCTGTTGTTGTTGTTGTGGACTTTGGACTAGTGAATGCACGACACCAAGGTCGCAGAACAGAGACACGCGGCAGCTTTACACACACGCATGCATCCCCAAAAAATATACGCCACACACACATACCCCACGCACCATCCAACGCCCTTGACGCGAATCCCTTAGGGGTGATGGACGGCTGGGCAGTGCCTGAAGAGCTGCAGCCTTCCACCGTAGCCCCCACTCCCTCCCCTCTGTTGCAAGTCTCGAGATATATGTTGTAATATGTATATGTGCTTTGCTATGGAGGGTTTTTCCCACTCCAGACTGGGCCCCCTTAGGAGCCCAGTCTGGATTGTATTTTTTTACTCATCCTCCCCCAGCGTTTACCTTTTTCCTATCTTTTACGGGGCGCCTTGTGGCGACCCATCAGCGTTCCTGTTCAGTAACCCTGTACACTGTTTGTTTGTCTCATCTTGAACGGGTTTGTGCTGAAAACAAAGTTTTGTTGTACTTGTGCAATGACAATAAAGACCTGCCTAATGAGAGTGCTGATATAAAAATAATTTAAGTTAATGACAAACTTGATTGACCCTTTTGATTGTATGGAATCTGTTTATTGTGACACCATGTTGTAATTATAATTTTAAGGTTAACTCATCTGCCTATCAAAATACTTTAAATGATTAAAAATATTTAGGTCAAATAATGTCTAAACCACGAATTCACGATATTTACAAATTGTTGTATTAATAACTTGGTACAGGTGTTTTCGCTGGTTAATTAAACCTGTGTGTACAATTAGGCCTCATATAACTAATAATTGTGTTATTTGTAAATACCCATTATAAAAAAAATGCATTAGTATTACAGTACTATCGTATATTTTGTACAATTAACAACTAAAAAAATTGTTTATGAAAAAAAATGTTTTGGCTAAAGCAATGTGGACACATTTGCAGTCAGGTGAGTTGTACAGCAGCCTCTCGTTAACCACAACATTTAACAATGAAGATTAGTATTAACCACATGAATTCACCTAATTGTTTTTCACGTTAACATTTTATTTAGGAGGTATAAGGGCTAATTATTTGTTAAGGTGTTTCACGAAAGACACTATAGTGAAGGTGGGAAGCCAGAATTAGCTACAGTTCAGCTAGCTGTTAGCTAAAGGCTGTTTTCAAAACAATTTTACAAAACACTATTTTGTAAAATTGTTCCGAGAACATTTTTGTTTTATTCAACAGACAATTTATTGTGAATCAATAGCTGTTAAGTGTACTTTAAACAACACCAATACTGACCTGAGTGAAATATTCCCGATAGATGGAGACGAGGGCGGAGTGCAGGGATGTGTTGGCCGCTATCAGAGGCTTGATGACGGCTAAAAAGTGCCCTCTGGTCTCCTGGTGCCCCAACACGGACACACACTTCGCAAAAAAAACCTCCGGATCTTCTCGGCCCAGAAGCACTTCTCTCAGAAGCTTTCTCACCACAGCTCGGTCGTCTTCTCCGCCGGTAGGCATCTTCAGCTTTTTGTACCAATAGTCTGTTTTTTACTGTGGTTTAAAGAAACATCAAAGGTGCCACATGGTCACAGTGCTTGTTACCCAACAGCTGATTGAAACTTACACAAGTCAGTTTTGTAACTTGTAATGAACCAACGTCACCGCCAGATGGCGCTCAAGCCTAACAAAGCACACCATTAGACGTTCATTAGTTAGAAAATAAGGTTCCCAGATTACATACAACATGATAAATTGTCCTCCCTCTTCTTCTCCCTCTTGGCCATCCCTTAACTACTTTATTTATAAAACACATTTAAACAACAAAAATGTTTCCAAAGTGCTGTACAAAAATATTAAAAACAAGATTCAAATACTATCCTTAGCTCCACCAATGACTGAATAAAAACAAAATAAATATAAAACCAATACATAAACAACCAGATTCAAATACTATCCTTAGCTCCACCAATGACTGAATAAAAAATATAAAAATAAATATCATTAAAAAAATAAATAGAAATACAAATTTAAAAACACAGGACCACACAACTCACGTAGTGTTAAAAGCCAGAGAATAAAAGTGGGTCTTAAGACGAGACTTAAAACACTCCACTGTGGGAGCAGTTGGAACATGGAGGGGCAGAGTGTTCCAGAGCTTAGGGCCGACCACAGAGAAATCCCCGTCTCCCCTGGTTTTAAGTCTCGTCTTGGGCACCGCGAGCAGGAGCTGGCTCTCGGACCTCAGAGCGCTCGCGGGGGTGTAATTTTGGATGAGGTCCGAGATATAATGAGGTGCCTGTCCGTGCAAAGCTTTCAAACCAAACAGTGCAAAGTGTCAAGAATTGGAGTTTTATATGCTGGCGTTTCCTGGCCCCTGTTAAAAGTTGTGCTGCCGCGTTTCTGGACTAACTGCAAACGGGGGAGAGCTTTTTGGCCAATGCCAGCATAAAGTGCATTGCAGTAGTCCAGGCCACTTGAAATAAAAGCATGCAGGACTCGTTCAAAAAGGTTAAAAGATAAAAAGGGTTTTAATTTTGCTAAAAGACGAAGATGTTAAAAACACGATTTTAAAATGGTATTGACTTGTTTGTCAAGTTGAAAATCACTGTCTATAGTGACGCCAAGACTGGTGACTTTGGGACGCACATCACTTTGCAATGGTCCCAAGTCGAAGAGGGCGAGACCAAAAACTAAAATTTCCGTTTTTCCCTCATTCATTATTAAAAGGCCATCCCTTAACTACTTTATTTCTAGCTGCACAAAATAAAATTAATGGCAGGGGGCCCCCCACTAGCTAAATGTGATCAAACAAGAGAGCCTTGTTTTCACTTGAATCAACGCCTTCATCTCGACAGTTCCTTTTCAAGTGCACACTGTGATGTGAGGCTGCAAAACAAAAGGCAGGAGACACAGTAACAAGAGGTGAATGTTTAATCACGATATGCGTATTCTGCACAGGGATTGATTTTAATGAGACCGTGCACCCGCTTTTGACTATGTGCCACAGCAGGGGGGCGAAGGCGTTGAGGCTCCTGTGTTGCAAAGTCTTGAGTTCCTGTGAGCCAACTGCTGAAAGGATCATTCATACTCTTGTTTGTGTGTGCTAAACCCTGCTCCAAACGTCCACAGAGTGACTCATCCACTGGGCAATATACAATCCATATTATTCAGTATTATGAAGAGAAGTGCGTTGAAAGCTGCGGTATGCGGAGGCAGGGACCAGACGGAGAAAAGAGGGAGAGAGAATGAGATTGAGAGAGAGGGGGAATCAATAGTGTTTAGACAGAGAAGTGGAGTCTAAGTGTGTGATCAATAGAGAGCAGAGAGGAGAGATTAGCTGCTTTTCTCTCTCAAACTAACACTGACAAATTGGTGAATTGGTGTATCGGCCCCTGGGCTAAATGGATTGACCCGCTGTTTCCATGTTCTGCTGTGTACTGTCAATAAAAATCTCTGTTCTGTTCACTGAAGCTCTCTGTGACAGGAAGGGACGATGCACCGAAAGAGAGAGCAAGTAAGAAATGACAGTGGCCAACCCTCAAAAGATGAACCCAGTTGGCAACTGGCCATCTTTGTTGTACTTTGGACACACCAAGGAAAAGGTCCGGTTGCCCTCATTTCAACTTTTTTTTACTCACTTAGGCAGTGGAGGAAAATGCAGGCGCCATTAAAACCTCTTTCCCAGCAGGCACAAGACGTTGATACAACGTTGATTGTACATACATGTCCTTTAAAACTGGCTTTGAAACATCCAGCCATCCATTTTCTACCGCTTATCCCTTTTGGGGTCGCGGGGGGTGCTGGAGCCTATCTCAGCTGCATTCAGGCGGATGGCGGGGTACACCCCGGACAAGTCGCCACCTCATCACAGGGCCAACACAGACTGACAACATTCACAATCACAGTCACACACTAGGGCCCCTTTAGTGTTGCCAATCAACCTATCCCCAGGTGCATGTCTTTGGAGGTGGGAGGAGCCTATCCCCAGGTGCATGTCTTTGGAGGTGGGAGGAAGCAACATTGCAAAATAGTTGTATTTGTAAATTGAAACAATGTTGGTTTCTAACGTAGGATCCGCGTTGTTGGTTGGGAAATGACCAAGTTTCAATGGTCAAATCCTCGTCACGACCGGACATTGGGTCGGTGTGGCTCGGTTGGTAAAACGGCCGTGCCAGCAATTTGAGGGGTTCCAGGTTCGATTCCCGCTTCCACCATCCTAGTCACTGCTGTTGTGTCCTTGGGCAAGACACTTTACACACCTGCTCCCAGTTAAATGTAACTTACGTATATATGTAGATAATGCTTTACACTATGTAAAGTTCTTTGAGTCTTTAGAGAAAAGCACTATATAAATAAATATAATTCCCTTCACTTCAAATTGAATAAACGTCGTCAAAAAGCATGTTGTTTCAAAAAATTTTGTGTTATAGAATATTGTTTGGGAAAGGTCCAAATTTCAATGGTCAAATTAAGGTCAGAACCCAACATTGAATAAATATCGTCAAAAAGCATGTCGTTCCAATGATAAGTTTTGTTGCGCGCGACAGTCACACTAAACTATCGTTTAAGGTCCCCCCTCCTAGGATAATTTTTTACACGGGTAAGTGTGCCGTGTATTTCTTGAATCTCCGGCTCTTAGCTTTGTATGGACTCATTGATCGTTTACAAACTGAGTTCGGAGAGGAAGTGAAGTCAGAAACACCGCGGCCCACACAGGAAGTGAAGTCAGAAAGAACGCTCCACAGCCAGCTTCATAATAAAGCGGTTTCGTAACTCGGAGCTAACCAATGGAAATATGAAGGCGAGTCATCCGGACATTCCCGTGTTTCTCCTTCCTCTACATGTACAGACACTTGTGGAAAACACACATAAATACCTTAAAAGAAAGCGATTGCAGCTATTTCAGATACAACACTTCTCAGACGGCAAGAGAACTTTTGAATGTCCAAATCAATCAATCAATGTTTATTTATATAGCCCTAAATCACAAGTGTCTCAAAGGGCTGTACAAGCCACAACGACATCCTCGGTACAGAGCCCACATACGGGCAAGGAAAAACTCACCCCAGTGGGACGTCGGTGAATGACTATGAGAAACCTTGGAGAGGACCGCATATGTGGGTAACCCCCCCCCCCCCCTCTAGGGGAGACCGAAAGCAACGGATGTCGAGTGGGTCTGACATAACATTGTGAAAGTCCAGTCCACAGTGGATCCAACACATCAGCGGGAGTCCAGTCCACAGCGGGGCCAACAGGAAACCATCCCGAGCGGAGACGGGTCAGCAGCGCAGAGATGTCCCCAACCGATGCACAGGCTAGTGGTCCACCCGGGGTCCCGGCTCTGGACAGCCAGCACTTCATCCATGGCCACCGGACCTATGCAACTCCCCCTCGCAAGGGACAGGGGAGAAGAGGAGAGAAGAAAAGAAACGGCAGATCAACTGGTCTAAAAAAGGGGGGGTCTATTTAAAGGCTAGATTATACAAATGAGTTTTAAGATGGGACTTAAATGCTTCTACTGAGGTAGCATCTCTAACTGTTACCGGGAGGGCATTCCAGAGTACTGGAGCCCGAATAGAAAACGCTCTATAGCCCGCAGACTTTTTTTTGGCTCTGGGAATCACTAATAAGCCGGAGTTCTTTGAACGCAGATTTCTTGTCGGGACATATGGTACAATACAATCGGCGAGATAGGCTGGAGCTAAACCGTGTAATATTTTATACGTAAGTAGTAAAACCTTAAAGTCGCATCTTAAGTGCACAGGAAGCCAGTGCAAGTGAGCCAGTATAGGCGTAATATGATCAAACTTTCTTGTTTTTGTCAAAAGCCTTGCAGCCGCATTTTGTACCAACTGTAATCTTTTAATGCTAGACATAGGGAGGCCCGAAAATAATACGTTACAGTAATCGAGACGAGAAGTAACGAACGCATGAATAATGATCTCAGCGTCGCTAGTGGACAAGATGGAACGAATTTTAGCGATATTACGGAGATGAAAGAAGGCCGTTTTAGTAACACTCTTAATGTGTGACTCAAACGAGAGAGTTGGGTCGAAGATAATACCCAGATTCTTTACCGAGTCTCCTTGTTTAATTGTTTGGTTGTCAAATGTTAAGGTGGTATTATTAAATAGATGTTGGTGTCTAGCAGGACCGATAATCAGCATTTCCGTTTTCTTAGCGTTGAGTTGCAAAAAGTTAGCGGACATCCATTGTTTAATTTCATTAAGACACGCCTCCAGCTGACTACAGTCCGGCGTGTTGGTCAGCTTTAGGGGCATGTAGAGTTGAGTGTCATCAGCATAACAGTGAAAGCTAACACCGTACTTGCGTATGATGTCACCCAGCGGCAGCATGTAAATACTAAAGAGTGCAGGGCCAAGAACCGAACCCTGGGGAACTCCGCACGTTACCTTGACATAGTCCGAGGTCACATTGTTATGGGAGACGCACTGCATCCTGTCAGTAAGATAAGAGTTAAACCAAGACAAGGCTAAGTCTGACATACCAATACGTGTTTTGATACGCTCTAATAAAATATTATGATCGACGGTATCGAAAGCGGCGCTAAGATCAAGAAGCAGCAACATAGATGACGCATCAGAATCCATCGTTAGCAATAGATCATTAGTCATTTTTGCGAGGGCTGTCTCCGTAGAGTGATTTGCCCTGAAACCGAATTGAAAAGGTTCACAGAGATTGTTAGTCACTAAGTGTTCATTTAGCTGCTGTGCAACAGTTTTTTCGAGAATTTTGGAAATAAACGGAAGGTGGGAGACCGGTCGGTAGTTTACCATGAGGTCAGGATCGAGGTTAGGTCTTTTGAGCAGAGGATGAATAACCGCTTTTTTGAATGCTAGGGGAACAGTGCCGGAGGAAAGTGATAAGTTTATAATATTTAACACTGATGGACCTAATAATACAAACAGTTCCTTGATAAGTTTCCCAGGAAGTGGGTCAAGTAAACATGTTGTTTGTTTTATCCCACTTACACGCTGTAATAATTCCTCTAATGTTATTTCATCAAAAATAGAGAGACTATTTTGGAGGGCAGTGTCCGTCGTATATACAGTCGTATAAATCAGCTGTGATTCTACTTACCGAAAAACTCCGTCCATTTGTCGAAGGAGTGACAACGAAAATGCAGGCTCCCGTGGATGTGATAAAAAAAAAAGGTAGCGTGTGCTTTGTATTACCTGGCTGTCGAGAAAACTACGGAAAACAGTGAATGCTTTTGGACTGGCAAAGCAGACTGTATCAGTTATTGTCCGCCATGTATGTCGCGGACTCAACGTCTAGGTCCAGAGTATATAAAGTCACCAAAAAGGAATGGACAATGAAGGTGAAGGCAAAAGAGTGAGGAGTGTCCTGACCAGATATCTAGATCCCGAGATTGATTGATGTAAAATGTTCTTTGTCACATTGTGTACTTTCACGTGTTTATTAAAGATTTGGTTGATTTATGATGTCTCAGGTGTGATTCACTACAATAGGGCCCCACAGCACACTGGATTCCAGTTAATTGAAATACCACAACACTAGATATTGTTCAGATAAGTTACATTTAAGAACTTGCACACAAAGCAACACTGGACGTGCGCATTTTCCGCACATGCATATTAGGTCGCGTTGCGCCGGTGGACGAAGAGGTCAGAGTGTCTTAAACGGTGGCATTTTTGTGTGTGTGGACACTGATAAGGTTAGGTGGGATTTACCCTGGATAACCTTATCCGGCTTAATGTAAACAGGATGGCGGAAGCTGTAATCAAACCTGGAACCCTGAACCCTTTACCATGAATTGAATTGTACGGAATATGTACTGTACTGTGCAATCTACTAATAAAAGTTTCAATCAATCAAAACCCTGAAGTTGCTGGCACGGCCACTCTAGCATCTAAGCCACACAGTCCTAAGTCCTCCGTTTCAGTTGCTCAACGTCAGGACCTAATTCAACAAAGTTGTTTCAATGTCTTGTGCCTGCTGGGTTTCTTGTCCAAATGTCCACACCTCTGTCTCATTAAACGATAAAGGTGCACTCACATGTGCATCCTCCCAAATCCTGCTCTGAAACCGTAATAACCAACATCTCAGGGAAAATTAATGGAAAGACAGATTAAAAACTAAGTGAGAAGAAACGGGCCACTGGTGTAGCTATTTGCAACTCATAAATCATTGTGACACACCTATGTGGATGTATACACACGCATGGACACACACACACACACACACACACACACACACATGCATGTACTGTAATTAACCAGAGGCTATTTACTCTCTCCTGCTGTAAATTAGACATGCAGACACAGTTATTACATTACAGGGGGATCTGCCATGCAGAATACTAACAGGAGGAGGGTGGGTACACACAACAAGCGGCACGTACAAACATAAACACATACACGAGAAAGAGCGTACGGAAGAATCATAGACTTGACGGGAGTGAAAATGAAGCCGCAGCCCAGAGAATAGGGGCCCCCAGCTCTTTGTTCCCTGCTGCATTTCATTATCTGAAACGCCAGCCAACACATACGACGCACCTCCCCCTTCCCTAAAGCTGTCTGCTTCCACTCCACGCACCAAAAAAAAAAACGAGAGAAAAATAAAGATACTGCGTCAGATCCCTTCACGGGCATCTGGGCTTGGTCTGCATGGTCATCGTGAGCACATCGACCGCAACGGTCACCCTTAAAACCTCAGTTGCTTATTTCAAGCCATGCTAGATGAGAACTTGATTAAAGCAAGTGTCGATACTCTTGTCTAAGGTAGCTTGTCTCCAATTAGTTCATGAACTTCTTTATTTTCCTCCTCCTGCTGTGTGTGTCCTCTGCTTTCCCTCGCCGTCCCTCCGTTTTCCCACGGTGATCGATAGCTCATTACAATCATTGACTGAGGCTCATCAGCACCTGTTAAGATCTGGTGAGACAGCGGTGGTGCATATGAGTGTTGTGTGTTGCATGCTTATTGATAAACACAAGATTGGCCTGCAGCGAGTTGAGGTGTGACATTTTTGTTATTCACTTTCACCAGCGAGGCTACCTGGCTTGCAGCAGCTTCATGGTCTGTGGGCTGAGGGAACATCTTACTATGCAACTCACGTGGGTGCCTTGGTTTGTTGCTATGGTGATTGCCAAGGGAGCCCGAGTATTATAGGTGTTTATTGTAGACAAGCGCCAGGCTACTTGTGTCTATCAGGACACGCTTCAATTTACCACACAGTTTTAGACCACACATTAAGTCGAACACAGCCGCAGAGGGACAAAGGGAAAAGACAAGAAACCAGCCACAGTCAAGTGTGGGATGTGATGTCGGATAGATTATTCAGTATTCATATTCCTGGAAGACAGACCCTGTTCAAACACTCAGTTGTTGGTTTAATGCGTCTCTGCAGGATTTGTTTTGGCAAGGACAGACTGTTAGCAGACGAAAGCAAACAGAGAAAAAGAATGCAATGCCCTGAGACATTTAGAAACTAAAGAGGCGAGAACAGATCAAATAAAAAGGTCCGCCTTGGATACATTCACAGGGTGTGGTCGTAAAGAAGGACATTTGGTGTAAGAATGTGAAATTTGAAGAGAAAAGGGGTGAATACAAACGAGGGCTGAAAAGAGAACTCGTCTCTCAGCCCATGCATAAATTACACACATCATTTACATATTCATTATGTTTTGTGTACTAATGAGAGTATTTGCTTAATGGCTTCACCACCACTGGCAGCTTTTGTCTGTCACAAGAGAGGAAAACGGAGAAAAGGAAGGGGACAAAGGTCACTTTAAGTAAAGTGGGCAAGATCAATTGTACACAGTCAGTTTTACTAATAATCCGATTAATTGCGTGTGCACGTTGGTGTCCAACCTGCACAAAGACTTGGGAAGTGATGCACCCTTGATGGGGGGGGGGTTGGTAAAAGTTAATTAAAACAACACCAGCTAAATTCCAAACTCAGGGCTCACTTAATTTCTCTCCTCTTGTCTCAGTGGAATAAGTCAGCGCTGCAGTAATTACACACAGCCCGGGCTATCTGGGCATTCCTTCAGGTGCCAAAAAGTCTCCCAAGTCACAAGTCCACCGCATCTGACAGCGTCCCTTTGAGAAATGAAAAGTTGAGGGTGTGTTTATACTCTTCAAACACAGCATATTTCAAACGCACCTAACGACTCCCAAAGTAGATGAGGAAAAGAGAGGGATGTAAACGTGGTGGCGGGGGGAAGGGCAACGATGGGATGAGCTACAAATGAGAGCGATGGCGGCGGCAGGTTGGCACCGTGCCATCCAGTCAGGGCTTGAGCGGGGGCGGGCATGGGCGAAGGGGCGAGGAGAATAAGACAGGCAAAGCGTAACAGACCTTCATACTGCCACCCTGATGCCACCTTGGCACAGGCACAGCGTGGGCGGCGGGAAAAAGAAAAGACGACAATAGCTGGAGAGCGTATGTGAGCGAGATGGGCAGACTCGGCGGAAGAAAAGAAACATCGAAGGACGTCGAAGATCCAAAGACAATGTCATATTCCAAGATGTGAATTACCGCTAATCTCACGAGACAGAGAACACCAGCGAAAAATGCGGTCAATCCACCTATGCCAACGAACGCGTGCCAGCCGCCCGGCGCCATGCCAGTTTCCTTGGCATAGCCCGCAACCAACGGACATCTGTGCCAATACAAGCGGATTTACCTCTGACGTCTCCCTCGTTAGTCGCAGTTTATTTGGACAAAGACGACAACGGGTGCCAAGGCAATGGTTGCCAGCGCCCTTATGTTGGCATCATCTGCGAGACGGCGAGGACACGGCTCGGAAAATGGCACGCGGCCAAGCCTACTTAGCACAAACATTTGTAAACAGCAATCCCCATATGGTGAGCAAGGCATTCTTAGACACCTCCACTGTTTGCAGAGATGGCATGCCCTCAAGGGAGGGACCCGGAACAGAGATGGCAGCGTGCCAAACGCTAACTGGGAAATATTTACAAGCGCTATGAGAAGCTGTACAAAACAGTCGTAAAAAAGCAGAAGGTTAGAGTCGGAGGCAATTGCATCTGGGGACAAACTACATTCCTGGGATGCCAACTTTGTCTGTGCCAATACCAGGAGGAGGCATCTGCCCATTCCAAAGACAGAAGGTTACCCCCTGCTGTTATGGAAAAGACCTGACGAGAAAAGGAAAGCGGAATCGCGCATTAACGATGAAGAAAAGATGGATAATTTTCAGCGAAATGAAGAGGAGTGGGAATGTGTGGACAAGTATGATGGAGCGTCTCTTTCTTGCACATGCACACCTGGGATGTTCTTAAAGGGATAGGCACTTAAAGGGAGGGACGTGTTGGCATCATCTCCAGAGTGTCAAGCCACTGCTGCGTCAGGGGCGGGCAACTGTCTGGGCATCGGATCTGCAGCTAATTAACAGCCGCACACTAATTCCAACAGCCGATCATAATTAGTGATTTAATCGCTCGTCAAGGCTTTTCTACCCCCGCCCCCTCTCTAAATTGTGCATGCTATTTGGAAGCGTGCGGATAAGCTGAGGAATGCCGGAACTCCCACTCCCCTCCTCCTCATCCTGCTTTCCTTCTTCCTTGGCTCCAGACTCCGGTGGGATCTTAATTAAGCCTGGGCTTCATTATGCAAATGGAGTACAATAAACGACAGCAGATCTGAAACTGGATCCAGACTGAAACGGAACAGTGGGAGGGGACGACCAGAAATGGGAAAATGTGCATCTGTGTGATTGTATTTTCTTCTAGTGCAGTGTTTTTCAACCTTTTTTGTGGCAATGCACTTTTTTTTTTTCATTAAAAAATCCGGAGGCACACCACCAGCAGAAAACGTTAAAAAAAGTGTGTTGTGCTTTAGTTCTTGTCTTGCGCTGTTATTTTGGTGGCCCTTCCTGTGTTATTGGTGTTTTCCTATAGCACTTTCATGTCTTCCTTTGAGCGCTATTCCGCGCACCTGGTTTGTGTTAGCAAACAAGGCTGTTTACGTTGTTGCTATCCTTCTTTGTGTGAACCTTGTTGATTGTCATGTCCGGATGTACTTTGTGGAAGCCGTAAGTTTTTGCCCTCATCCAGCATTCTGTTTCTGTTTACTTTGTAGCCAGTTCAGTTTTACTTTCGTTTTGCATAGCCATTGCCCTTTCGTTCATTTTTGGTTTAAGCATTACATACCTTTTTATCTGCACGCTGCCTCCCGCTGTGTTCTGCATATCGGGATCACAACAAACCATCCTCGTCTCACCCAACACATTCCGACTTTTACAAAGCAATGAACTACCTGCTGCCACCTACTGACATGGAGTATTACGTGGTTACCCTGCCAAGTTTTACACAGCACAGACACTAAGCAACGGCACATCAATTGCAGATTATAATTATTGATTTGCGAAAAATATTTTTTTGGACCAATTAGTGAAGTTGCATAATTTCCCACGGCACACCAGACAATATCGGCATAGTGGTTGAAAAACACTGTTCTAGTGTGTGCACGCCGTTTAAGAGCCGACTATTGGAAAGAAATGATGAAACGGCTGAATATGCAGAAGGTGCTTTCTCACATTGGAAATTCATAAGCAAACGGTGACAGTGAATCCCTTAATATCACAAGTTGGCCGTTGTTATGGCTAAGCAGTGAGATGGAAGCGATAGGGAGAGGAGACAGACGGAAACACTGACGGTGGCGGCAGCGTAGTAGCTAATGTCATTTCAGTTTAATCATCGCATGGGATCATGGGGTTCATGAAAATTCATTTGCATATCATTAAATAGAGAGAGGTTATTTGGCGTGGGCAGCCAAAATGGGATTGGATGAAGACGGGAAAAAATGGCAAATGGAGGCGCTTGTTATTAAGCAGCAATGTTTTATAGTCTGCCAGCCGATTCATTTAATTTGGAGGTAATTAAAATGTGTCAGACTCAATCAATCATTCCAACAGGCATACTATCAATATTTCTGTCTGAAAAAAGAATGACTGACATTCTCCAATAACTGACCTTCAGTCCTTCATTTTACTGTGAGTTTGACCCGTTCGGCGCTGTCTAAAATATCCAAACATCCATAATAATAATGACGTGTCGAGTCAAGGCGTCAATCTGCGATGCCCCACTCTGCACGTCTTTTTGACCTGAACAGTAAGCTGCCATTGGTGCCTGCATTGCTCATTTGCATAAATGCTATAATTAGACCACCTTTTCACATGCAGAGCAGTTTGACAACATGGCAATCAAGCCCCTAACACACACATACTGAAGATGACACACGCGCACACACACTCCGCCGTGACCACCCCATATCATGCCGAGTCTGTTGTCTGTGAGCAGGGAGTGTAAAGATTAACATAATCCAGCTAATAAGTGTGAGTAATATTCACACAGTGACACGTGGCGCAGGACATTGTCCTGCTGATGCGTATTTGTATCTCATTATAGATGTAAAGTACTATGGGTGGGGGTGGCATGAGTGGGGGATTGTATGGCATCACAAAAGAAGTGTAGGGCCTAAACGGAAAGACGCTAGAAAAATAACCATAAGCTTCAATATCTTCATAGCATGTTTTACATTTGTGGTGTGCAAACTAGTTTTAATGACTTCGCAGTGTTTCTCTGCGCAAAACTATGCTGGACATCAGTATTTGTTTATTACTATAGATTTTAGTACCTTTTACTCAATCAAAATGGTATTTTATGTAGCCATACTTTATGATACTGACCCTTGTTACAAGATTAAATTGTACTTAATATCGCGGTCGTCAATTTTTTTCTAAAATTCCACAAAATCCGAAGAAGGTTTGCACCGATTCTTTTACTCATTAGCCTGAACACACACAAAAAAACAGAAAGCAAAAGCGTTTGCAGCAGAATGCAGGAAATATAAATAGTGTATTTGCGTTTGCGGCCCGACTCTGCCACATGATTGATTGGGATGGTGTGGCTACCATTAAAAAGTCATTTAAAAGATGGATAGGGACCACATTTCCAAATAAAAACCACTTTATACCTGATGAAGTGCTGAACAAACTCTCTTTCTGAGACAGTTACTGATGACTGAGTGTTATGCAAGCACGAGCTCAGTAACAACTGGAGAAGGAACCACAATCAGCATGTATGCCGGTGTTGGAAAGTGTGATTGTGTTAGTACATTTAAAGCAGGGGGCGGACCACCATTTTCCTAGCCCTCCTAGGGTGGAAAAAAAGATGCTGCAATATTAGAGGTGTCGAGATGAACGTTCAAACAATTTTTCATTGTTACGGGTTCTGAAATTGTTTTTAGAATTGCACACGGAGGGAATATCCACACGTGCCATAGGTTTTCCGCCCTTGATTTAAAGCATAATGTCGTTTTTGTTCAAGAGGTAGTCAGTGTATCCCCCAAACATGTCCCAAACAGGCCTCCTTAGACACTTACTTACATGGACATGAAGGCAAAAGTGCAACTTCATCCTGCACCTTTTTCCAAAAAAGCAAATCGTGCAAACATATTTCTGCTCTGTCTCTTTAATTCAGGCTTCTACCACGGCAGCATGCTTTGGGCTTCATGCATAAACATGAGCTGGCCTTTCAGCTCTCTCCTCACATAACCAATCTAAATCTAAATGAGCCCCCACTACAGATTCACCAGCAGGCAATGACATTACACCCCTCCCCACAACCACCACACACACACACACTCATACAACACAGCCCAACCCCCCCGTACCCTACCCAGCTTCCCCCAGCGACACATATACACCAGCAGGCAATAATTTCACGCCATTCCTCAAAGCCCCCCTCCGCCCCACACACTCATACCCCTTTTTGCTGCAACCCCACCAGCTGCACAGTGCTCATTTGATTAAGAAGGGGGAGGACAGGGAGAAGGAAAAATGGTGGGGGATCACTTTATCAGGATGACTTTCTAAGATGGCTATCATCAGCTGCAAAGCAATCTTAAGCTCTCTTCTGTGTTTGCTTTACTTTTTGTTCCCCCTGCATATCCATTTTGTCTGTGAGTCGTACTGTCGGTGCAAAGCTCTGTAATGGACGAATAAATGGTTTGTTGATGGGGCTCGAAATGCAGTTACCAGTTCGTGCTGCAGACCGTCAACGCAGTGCCTTAGAGTTTCAGTTTTGACTCTCTTGTAAAGAAGGTGTTCCACTAAGAACGCCAACAACTGAATACAAAGTCAACCACTCTTTGAAAATCTGCTTATCCTGAATGTGCTGTAGTGAGCATTTTTTTCCTCCCAGTCATAAAACGTACATTATCATCATCAGCAGGAGCAGCGGTGTAATTCATCCAAAGTCGTTAATATTCCTCATATCATTTAGTCACAAAGGAAACTCATCTGGCTGAATGTCACAGATGTAATTAATGAAGTGACCCTAGAGGTCATGCCTCCATTCACCAAAGAGCTTCCACGCTTTGGCGTGTTACACACACACGATTACACATGAAAAGCATTCAAGCCAGACATCCAGCACCCCGGATAAAAGCTACCTGCAATATGAAGATTATTTATTAAGAAGATTTAGAAAAAAAATAAACCTGGCATCGCACAACATATAAAAAAGGGATGAGACCAAAGCATGCACCAAAGCAGACTTTATTTAGCTCAGTGGAATATGGGAGCGGTAAAGAAGAGTAACACACCAGTGGGGAAGGGAATATTATAGAGACACACTAAACCACTGGAGCAGGACATAAGGACAGGTGCACTTCACACGTATCTTTTTGGTCATCACTATGGCAACAACATATCCAGAAAAAAAAAGAATTTTACCTACAATAAGGTTCACAGAGTCCCTTCACCATAGAAGACTCCCAATATGTACATCTTACAGTCACCAAGATCAAGAAAGACACATGAAATAAAAATAATCCGTGTACAAAAACGGTCTTTGTGGTTTTTGGAATGCACATTTCTGTACAGAAGAAAGCTCATTGGTATTGTCGTAAACATTGGTTAGTTTTGAGAACAAAACAAA
Organism: Entelurus aequoreus; assembly: GCF_033978785.1. NCBI lineage: Eukaryota > Metazoa > Chordata > Actinopteri > Syngnathiformes > Syngnathidae > Entelurus > Entelurus aequoreus. The sequence goes on from NC_084740.1 coordinate 53,975,609, forward strand.
GACGGCGTTAGTCAGTCCACATCCTTTGGAAAGCTGTTTTAGCTAGAAAAATGGAGTAGAGACATCGAAGGACAGAAAAACCTACATCTTATTAGTTCTGGGGCTGAAAGACTTCAAACAGCAAGACGTTTTAACATTTGACAAGTAAATGCAGCAAACATGTTTAGCTGAAAACTGAAGGCTTTTTTCTTGCATGAAAAAACCCATTAAAACCACTTTTATCCTCTCTGAATTAGGCCAATTAACAGAATAATGAAATAACCAACTTGATGGAATTTAGCCCCATACACCAATTTGTTTACAAAATAAAAACAGGAGCAGTTCATCCATGGTAACATCACAGCTATCATTATTATTACAGTTTGTAGTCATTAAAGCCTAGTGATAAAGCGATCAGAGCATGCATCTTCCTACAGTATCATTAGAAACTACAGTACATTAGCAGCAAACTGGACATCCTTTAGGGCTGGAGTTTTCACACCATGGTAAAAAAAAACAAAATAAAAACTAAACAGATCAACAGCAAAATTGCTCAAGAAAAGTAAAACTCTTCAACCGCTATATTACAGACTGCCATGGCTCTAGTTTTGGGTTTTGGTTACAGAGTACTCCAGTGTGCTTATGAGAGGCAGAAAACAGTAGCTTAGATATAGAGACTCCTCCTTCTTTAAAGAAAAAAAAAACAGCAAAACATCGTCAAGTACACAGTAGCGCTTATTTTTGTAGGTCATATGGTAAAGTATTATCACGTCTTTGGATTTTTGTCTTAAAGCATTAATTATTGTTTAGCTATTATTGTTATATTATTATTACAACTGGTTGCAAATAAAGAGGAGGAGGAAAATAGTTCAAAGGAGGAAGGGGAAAAAAAGGGAAAATAAATTAAGTGTACAAAAATAACATTGATAACATCCATTATTAGTGTTTTTGCTCTGCTCAGCGCAGAAGCTCCTTGTCTGTGTGTACAAACAGGGGCTATGTCTCAAACATCCAATGAAGTCTTGAGTCAACCATACAAAAGCTAAATACTGTACATTTACCCCTCACACTATTAAACACTTTAGTTTCAATAAGGTTAACAATCTATTCGAGGTGAAAAGCTCAGATCTTTGATATACAGAGATGTTTTTGTTGATGTCTTGTAATACTTAGTTCAAACTTAAACCATGACACTTCTGTTTGGAAACCAGAAAGTATTCGGTTCACATTTGAGGTGAAGCCATATTGAGCTGCTGACCTGAGCATAGAAAGCTTTAGATTCATCACACAACATTGGTAAGCCATTGGTATATCCAAAGAGAACAGAAAGGCAGTTCGTCTTTACCTGAACATATCAAAGCTGTCACAATCATGACACTATTACCGAAGCAAGACAGTTTATCTCAGTTCATAAGCTTTATATTAAGAAACTATTACTAGACACACAATGTAAATTAGAGTTTGGTTAAAGTTATCATATACAGTATTATGGTTGAGTGCTATAAAAAATAGTTTGCCCCTTTTAGGACAAACTGGCCTTTCTGCTCTGTGCTATTTGGGCTATTATCCACAAAAGGAACTTAGAAGGTGTCCATGTACAACAGAAAACTCATCATTGGCTTGTGGTGGGTGGTGCTGCACTCTAGCACTGTATCAGTCTATTGGTTCTCTTTTCCTGTGCCAGGTGCAGATCTCACCCTTCACTGTACAGACGTCAGCTCTGCAGTTTGTTGCTGAAAACAAACACGATGAAACGATAGACGTGTAAAATTTTGGTTACGAGCTTTGGAATCTGAGTCAGTCTTTACAAAAGCTCAACACAAATACCTCCGTCTATTTCGGGCTATTCTTTTGTTTCCTCCTCATTTTCCATGTTTAACTGCTTTGTTTGTTTTTCTTCAAGTTTATCTTTTGGAACTCTCTATTTACACTAATATCTCTTGTTTTTGTTCCAACCTTGCAAAGACCAGCACTACATGCTACACAGCTAGTCGTCAAGCACTGTCCGGAGGAGGGCCCACTGTGAGTCTGTCATGAGGACCGAGAGGTAGACTGCAGGTCTCGCCGGGCAGTGAGGTCATATACTTTGAGAATGCTCTTTGGCCTCTGTGGCATTGTTTTTTTTCCATGGTGGAGTTTGGTTGTAGAGCAGGAATTGGGGAAACAAGGAAAGACAGGCAGAGTATGAAAGAGCAATACAAAATGAGAACGGTTTGGGCTCTATTACGTTCAGCTGAAATGGTTTTCTTTGGGCCCCTGTCGCTCTGCATCTTTGGGGTGCTCAGGGAACAGGTTTGGCAAAAAAAGTGAAGTTTAGGCAAGAGTCTTGGGGACATAACTGAAGAATGTAAAGGGACCCCAGTCTGCCTATTTTAGGCTCTGTCTCTCTCCCCTGCACCGGCAGTCAATTCCGCCTGCTCTCTTTCTGCAGAGTCAGAGCTAATGGATCTCGCTCTTTTCTCCTTTGCTCTAGCATTCTGGAACCATACCTGAAAACATATGTTGAATGATACATTTCAGATATCACACGTATGGGTTTTAGAGAATGTTATTTGTTTCTTTGATCTTGAATTTTCAATACCTGTACAACCCGGTGAGGGAGTCCCAATTCCTGCCCTAGTGCTTCACACTCATGTCGATTTGGTGTACGGTGGTTCTTGTAAAAGTCTCTAAGCTGGAGCACTTGGAAGTGGCTCATCTGTGTCCTTTGGCGTTGCTGCTGATGATGGTACGGCTGCAGAGTCTCACCCCAGTCCGGGCTTGGACCCCCAGATCCCACAGAACTAGGGGACGCTTCATCAGCTATAATTAAACCCTCATCATATTGGAATTCATCATCTTCCTCAAAGTCACCGTACTCCCCTGGGTTGATCAGATCATTGGATGAAGATGAAATTATAACTGGTTGCTTAACTGTTTGCTCTTTGTTGTTGATGGCAATGCCCATGTTTGGTACAAGGTTACAGGAGACCGATGGGCCTGGTTTATCCATGACAGAGGACATAGCCATTCCAATGGGCATGCTGGACCCATTACTTATTGATAAGTTGTAACCTGCTCTTTCAGCCTCTGCCCAGTGGCGTGATCTCATATGGGCATCCAAAGCACTCTTTACCTTAAAGAGAGCCCTGCAGAATGGACAGCGCAGGTGGTTCAAACCCAAGCTAAAAGTAGATCCTGGCCCCATTGACCTGAACTGTCCTTTTCTTTCTCTTGCCCGTGTGTTCTGAAACCAGACCTGACGAGGAAAGAACAGCATGTTTAAAATTCAGGATATACAAATAAATATTACGGTTTCTGTGAAATAATTAATCTATGTTCTTCTGATACCTGAACCACTCTTCTTGCGAGGCCCACATCTTGTGCAATGCCCTCCAGGACTCCTCTTGTGGGGTTGGAATCTAAGCTGTAACGCTGATACAAGATTTCAAGCTGCTCAGGGGTGATGGTGGTTCTCTGACGCTTGTCCCTTCTATGCTCTTCCTCGCTCTCTCTGCCACATCTTTGAATATCAAAATTGGCCTCTGACATTTGCTTTGAGTTCTGTTTCAAGGATGTGAAGGAACTCTGAGAGAGGTCAGAGAATGAGTTCTTCACTTGTGTACTGTTTAAGTGCGAAATCATGGAATTTGTGGCATTTGAGTGCAACTGGGTCATTGCACCTGAAAGCAATTGGTTGGCCATCAGGGAGTGGTTGGAATGAAGCATCATGTACGGCATTGTTCTGTCTGGGAACCCAGAGTGAAGAAGTTGGACTTGTGACTGAGCCGCTAGGAGGTGCCTTGTCTGATGCTCCTGCCACATCTGGAATGACGGCAAGGACATTGGGCATACACTGCACTGAAACTGGTTTGGTGGTGGAATTTGGTTCAGTGACTGTGTCTCGGTGGATTGGCGGGAGGGGGCCTCAGGATGCCGAGTTACTTCCAACTCGGAAAGTGAAGGTTTGCTTGGTGTATCTGCAGGTTTTTCGATGGCTGGATTTAAGGAGGAACTGTGGATACGCTCTTGGCTTGAATCAGACATTGAGTGCCTGCTATTTACCGAGTTTTGTGTGGGGGAGGAAGCATGAGGCTCAGATTTTTCAGCTGAATTTTCTGGCTGATGTTGAACCAGATTCTCAGCTTCTGGTGAGGACACCATTTGAGGTGTCTGTACTTTTTCCTCGGGCCGGATATTCACATCTGTAATTTGTTTTTCAACATTTTTGTTAGTCTCAGAAGTGGCGGTTTTATTTCCTTGTTTCTTGAGAGTAGGTGTTGTTTCATCTTTGCCAAAGGAATGCTCGCTCTCTGTATGACTAGCAGAAGAAGAATCAAAGGCAGGAGAGTCAGGTTGGGAATAATATTCATATGTCAGATCCATGGAATTTTCATTGTGAGAATCAGTTTGTTGTTCATCGCCACAGCTGTTATCATCATTATCATTCCTGTAGCATCCGTCTCTCTGTCTAAGAATGTCAAACTGGCTTGGCCCTTCTATTCCATCATCGGCTTCTCGGTCCTGGCTTTTTCTGGCTCTCTGCCTGGCATTTTGAAACCATACAACTATGACTCTGTTGGGGAGAGACAACAGGGAAGACAGCCTATCATATTCCTCCTCTCTAGGATAGGGAGTTGCCTCAAACACCCTCTGTAGTGTCTCCAGCTGGTTCTCTGTAAAGCGTGTTCTAGAAGATCGTCTCCCCCTGTGGGTTTCCCCCCTTTGGATGTCAATGGACTGGGGCATGTCTTGCAGTTTTGGAGATGGTGAAGACTGGGACAGTGTTAGAGACTGATTTTGTAAGACTTCCTCTCTGTTCTCCTCAAGGGCTATGGTTGGGGGGTTATTGAAATTGTAAGGGGAGTCCTTGTCTCGCTGGCGCTCTTTAAATAGGGTGTTGCGAAACCAGTGTTTGATGACTTTGTGAGGTAGACTAGACAGACTGGATATCTTGTTTATCTCATCATCACTGGGGAGGCTGTTGATATCAAAATGTTTTCTAAGAATAGTCAGCTGGTCCTCAGAGATTCGTGTGCGGGTTCTCTTACCCTGCTGTTGCTCTATTAATGTTGGACTGACTTGGGGCTGCTGCCCTGTTTGAATGGAGTTTGTCTGGGCTGATTGACCCAGCAACCCAGTATTAACTTGGTGTGGCTGGCCTAGCAAAGATGGGCTAAGCTGAGATGGTTGGGAAACCATTGAAGGACTAATAGGTCCCTGTTTCCCATGCAGTACTGGATTAAGTTGAGGCTGGTAGATTTTTACCAACTCTGGGTTTATACTTGATTCTAACCAGGTTTGGGGCTGTAAGGCCTGCATTACAGGAATAAGAGGGAGATCCATCGGGAAATGAATCTGATGCAGCGGAAGCTTTGGTAAAGAAAGTTGGGTAATTGGAAGCTGGGGCATAGGCAGAGGGATCATAGGTATATTTGGTAAGGGAATAGGCATGGCCTTTGTGTTTTCAGAAGTAACCGTAGAAGATGTAGAAGTAAGGGTTGATTCCTTATGTGGTAATATCTGAGGCTGAGAAAACGAAAGCGAAGGGGAGGGTGGAGATGCAGATGTCAGGTCTTCAGGTGTAGCACATGTTTTTGTGTCAGAATCGGAAAATGAAGGTTGAGGTGATGTTTTAATTTGAGGCTGATCTGGTTCAGATACAGGTTCTGATTCTAAAGATGTAGCTGGAAATGCCACTTGTGTACTAGTCGATACATCCTCTTCAGATATTGCCTTTTTTAAGGGGTACAATTGGTCATATTGCAGTCTGTATTCTTTGGAAAATCTCTCCAGTGCAGCAGTAGGAAGAAGTAGTCTGTGAATGTATTCCTGGTGACTTTTTAAAATCATAGCATCTGAAAAAAACTTACCACAATCTCTACATTTTTCTCCACTTCCACAACATCCTTTCTTTTTGTTTCCCAGTTCATCAACTCCATTATTATCCCTCGTGAAACTCTGTAAGTCTTTAACTTCACTTGTGTTATCCTGACTTTTTATTACTGCCTGTTTTTTTTCCACAGAATACAATTCCATTTTACGGATATTAGCGCACTCTCTTTTCAAATGTATCATTTGGGTTGCTATGTGGTGCTGGTTTCTATGTCGACTTTGTATATATTGCAATGCCAACTCGTAGCCATAACTCTGTAGCAAAGCCCTAAGAGCTTCCCCATTAACAGCAGCGTATGGCACCCTAGGTGGGGGGCACTGCAATCCAGGGAAATTAACAGAAGTGGAATCTTTCTCCTGTGTTTGACCATCATTTTTAACAACTGAAACAGACATTTCTTCTTTTTTCTCTTCAAGCTTGACACATTCTTTTTCTTTTGGGCAATTGGAAGATCCATTGCAGCCATTTTCAACTCTGGTGTTGAAGTCCATATTTTCCATTAGTATATCATCAGAAATTGAACTTTGACTTTGACTTGTTTTTTCATCTGTTTGAGGATTGACCTCTTTTTTAGCCTCTACCTTCGTGTGCTCTCTCACTGTGGACTTGGCTGCCTCAGCTTGGGTGTGTTCCAGGGTCTTTGTGGCCAACTCTGGGTTAAGTTTCATGTCTCCGGGGAAGTAAAAAGGCAGAAGAAGCTGTTGCTGCAGAGAAAGCATGTTGTCTGGTGTCAGAGGGAAGTGCTGAAGAAGATTCTCTGGTCCAATGGGAAGGTGCTGCATCATTTGGGCCTGGAGCAACGCTGTGTGCTGCAACTGTGCTTGGGCCTGGGCCTGAGCCAGTTGCTGCTGTTGCATTAGTAGTAGTTGGTTTCTTGATGCTATCAGTTCTGCCACTCTCTTTTTAGCTTGTTGTCCATCAGTTGATACTGTCAGTTGGGCCTCAGCTACAAATCCTGTTGATGAACTCGCTACATCTGGCTTCTTGGTGAAAGTTAAATTCTTAGATGTTTCCTTGGCCAAAGTAGTAGTAGGCGTGACAGGTACTGAAGCTGCTACATTAGACACGGATATCTGTGGACCTGGGTTCTGTGCAGCACGGGCTCTTGTTTGGTGAAGAACAGAGCGTAAATGTATGTCCAGTGTGGAGCTTTGGCTATAACCCACTCCACATAGTTTACATCGATAGGGCCGAGGATCTTGTCCACGGGTAGCCTCTGGGGAAGAAACCCCCGTGTTTGATTCCTGCAGAGTTCGCCTTGCCCGGTGAAGATGGGACACAGAATTGTAGTGAACCAGAAGAATGGTTTTCTGAGTAAAAGATTCTGAACATACAGTGCACTTATAGGGCCTTGATGGATCCAAATAGCGGTCCATTGTTGGGTTGGAGCTCTTTTTGATAGGAGAGCTGAAACTAGGTTCGAGTGGGATTTCATCAGTTACTTTTTCTAGCTCAATTAAATCACCTTCAACTCCACAAGTTTCACCGATCCTGTCTTTCTCTTTAGTTTTGAATTCCTCTTTTTCTTCATTTCCTTCAGTCTCAAGTATGTCATTTTCATCCTCCATTTCTTCCTCCCTCTCTTCTTCCTCTGCCTCTGCTGCTTCTTGGCCAGCTTGAGGAGATAAACTCATATTTTGTTGAACTGATTCACTCTTATAGTGTTCTATGTATTGTACAGAATGAGGCAGTGAGCCTGTATTCTGAGTGTTGTCCTGCTGCAAGTGTGTATTCTGCATATGTCTCTGCAAGGCCTCCTGACTGCGACACTGTCTGGAACAGATGGGGCACTCTGTCGCCGCCCTCATGGCATGGTACTGCCAGTGCAGCTGTAGCTTCTCTTGAGTAGGGAATGCCAGACTGCACCTGCTGCAACGAAACCGGTAACCATGGCGATCAGAAAGAGAAGGGGGGTCGGCGGTTGGTGAGGAGGGAGGGGTGTGAGTCAGGGATTGAGGAGCCAGTCTTCCATTGGAAGGGTGAGTGGCGTTGTCTTCCAGGGGTGGGGTGAGTAGAGCTGTGACATCTTTGGGTGCGGCTAAATTTTCCTCAGTGTTCTCCCCTGAAATGCCTGCGAAGCGCATAATAGCAATGTTTTTATAACAATGATTGTCGTAGTACAATTGATGTTTACTTCAAGTCACTTCGAAACATACTTTTGTTTTTTGGTGAATCATCTGGGGTAAATGAATCGGTTGTATCGGAATGTTCCTTCTTGTTATCCGTGATATTTTCATTTTTTACAGTGTCATCCGTGTACAGGTTTGATGGTAGTTCGGTCTCTAGCTGAAGTCGTTCCAATGATGGTGTGACCTGAAAAAAAAAAATGTATTCATTTAGAAATAGTAGGGCCTAAAAAAAAAAAAAGGGTGATCTCAAATGCTTTTTCTTTAACCAACTTTATGAATAAAGCATGTTTAATTGTACAGCTTAATAGCAGGCAAATTGCAAGATGTACTGTATAAACCTGAAGAGGCTTCTACACCCCCTGTCCTAATATCATGAAACATTCAAGAGTGAATCTTTAAGTGAATTGTTTTATCTTTCCCCTGTCTGCATAGCGCTATATGCAGCAAGGCACATCAACTTGGTAATAAGTGTATATGGCTGAGATATGTGGCTCTGCCCTTCAGCGCCAATGACGCCCTCCCTACATGCCCCAAGGGTTTAATAAAACTTTACTGAGCTGAATAATGAATTTTATTTAAAATCATTCTTCATATAGAAAACCTCCATCTCCACAGCTTGAAGCACTAAGTAAAAAATGCACCATCTTGGACGGCTAAAGATGAGATTTGCATGACAAGAGTTTTCTCCATGTAACAGCTTCATAAGGAGGAGAGAAGAACCCATCACCACACACATACACACAGACTGCAGGGAAAACTGAAGGTCAGGCTTAATCTAGAGAGCGTAATTGGAAAGCAAGGTACATAATGGCCATCATCACCTCAGTCTGAATTAATGAACCTCAATTACTATTAGAGTGAGGGAGGTGTATGGGGAGGAGGAGAGAGGACGGGTGTGGGTGTGTTGGGGGGGGCCCTAACGGGTAAAAAAAAAGATGAAAAATAGAGACCAGGCAGAGGGAGGGAGTATGTTATGGGCAATAAACAAAAAAAAACAATGTTGGAAAAAGCCAGCAGGGGAGGGGTAACGCATCGGAAAATGAGGGACAGAAAGGGAGGAGCAGGGACGGAGATTGCAGAATTGGAATGATAGTAGTAGCTGGGGGGTGGGGGGTACAGCAGAGGGGAGAAAGGGTGAAAAGCGGTACGTGAAGTGGAGGCAAAGAGAGCAAGAGACAAAGGCCACTTAGCATACGGGCCAGGAAGATGGAGGATGGTTGATGTGGATAGATGACCGGTCTTTGTTAGCTGGAGAGACACAGTAAAAAGCACGGGGCCCCCTTTTTAGCTTGACTGCACTTCTGGTAATAGAGGGCTACTTAAACATGCATTATAAAAAAACCCACTGGCTTTCCCCTCACTTCTGCAGTCAAATCGGCCCTCCTCCACTTAGAAAAAAGCATACACACTCACACACACACACGGATAGTTCGTCTGCATCAAAGATGATAGTGGGGAACTCCTTAAACATGCAGCCTTTCTCTCTGGGGCCTTTAATGGAATTGTCTTCCTATATTTCATTCCGGCCCCATCCCCTATCTCTTTGCCTTCTGATTTTTTTAGCACTTGGCTCAATAAACTCAAATCAAAAAATATACACACTTTGTGTTGACTTACTGTGCTGATGAGCTTATCGACACAGTCCTGCGCCACACTGTGCACATGTGTGAGATGCGGTCGAAGATGTGTGTACGGGATTTTAACCTGGCACAAAGGGCACTGGACAGTCTGAAAATAGTAAAAAGTTATTTTGCAAAGCAGCAATTTAGCAGAAATACATCTGGGTCCGCTGCTCACCTGCTGGTTCTCGCTTTGCTGGTGCTTTCGGGGTCGTTTGCTTATGATGGAGTTTTCCACTTCCCCGCATCCAGATGCTTGGCGCTTGACTGAGAGTGATTCCATCTTGTCTGTCTCCTCCACCATTTTCTCTTCTTCAAAAACATACACGGTCCTATAAACATTTTTTCCGTATTGCATCATACTGAAACCATACCTGTCTCCACATCCATCTGCTTAGCTCCCAAGTTGTCTTTGGTTTGATCCAAAGGACCAGTGGTGACCTCAGTGGAATGTTCCATATCCTCATTAAGTTCTCCTGAGATAGGACAATACACATCAGTATGTTATGCATTTTTATACTGATCATACTCAGGCTAATATATTCTTCTCTAGCTGCCCCCCACTGAAAACGATGGTGTGTGAGGACCCCGCTTCATTCCTCTTGCTGGCTTTGATACCCTATTGATCATGTATTGATTCTCCATTAGATACTCCTCCAAAGGTGGTGTAGAGCTATACCCTAGACTTGGAACCCATCTGTTCGTCTTGATAAATCTTAATTAAGGAAATCGAATATATGAAAGAAGCGTTAGATTATTGTTCAGACTAAAGAGGTGACTGTAGACCTAAACATAACCCAGTGTGCTACCTTGCACACATGTCACTATCATTACAAACCACAACCTCCCCCATTCTTGTCCAGGGGATTTGTATTGGTTCATTGATTAGCCAGGCGGTGCTAGTTAGCGGTCGACAGGCGCGATCGGGGATATAACAAGGATGTGTATCGACTGAGCAATTTTACTCGATCAATAGCTCGGCGACAGCCATTACTCATTTTCTCACTTTTTATCTTAATCCCTGGGCCTTGTTTCCCATGTCAGATGTATTTTTTTGTCCAAAACACATCAGGGTTTCCCCCGCGCACCGCCACAGCATTTTTATTGCCGCGGTACCTTGAAAATAAGGTTGTTGTTTTTTTACGTGAAAACAAATTAAAGTAATATATTGTATTGTAGCCCCCCCCAGAAGAAGTCACAAAAAGTCTGACGCTATTTTTAACTTTTATTGCCAATCTTATGATAGCAAACGACACTGTTCCAACAGGTTTTACCTCCCGTGCAAACACTTTGGTCTTTGTGCTTCCCCAGACACACAACACTTTTTTATTCTCCGCCAAAACGCTTTCAGGCACAGACGGTGTTTGCGGTCATGGGAAAAATGTACTTCAAATCAAAAACCACACAAACATAAAACATTACCACCAGCAGGTCGTTACAGTATTAATAGATATATATATATTTATAGCCTATTATTTGCGCACTATTGACAAGTAATGCACCGAAAACTCGGCTACCGAAAAAAAAACTGATCATCAAAAACAGCGCTGCCGAAACCGAAACAAGACGCACGCCATTGTCTGGAGCGTTGTCGACGTAACTTTAATATATTCAAGATATACCCGCGGACAGCGATCTACAAAATTTCCAAATAATAAGAGGACAGTGGCTGCTTTTAAGGAAAAAAAGTCTAACTAGAGCAGCAGCGTGCAGCAAGTGTGACGTCATGCTCGCCTCTTTCGTCAGGGACATCGAGGGACAGAAGTAGAGTCTCTAAACACGAGTGCATTTCTGGTAATTTTTTTAATAAAAAAAGTCATTAAAAGTCTCTTGACACTTGAAAAATTCTCAAAGTCCATCATCGTACAATAAGCAGCAACAATTGAAAATATGGCAAAACGATATAAAAATATGTTAATGCTAATTAATGATAAAATATTTGTTTTTAAATGTATGTGTACATTTTTTTGAGCTTTTTTAAAGAAAGTCATATAACTGATTATGCAAATTATGTGAGGATGTCATGGTGACCACGCCTCCACCACCACAGGTACCTTGGCAATCGAGGGAAACTCTGAACTTCCACGGTTCATATTCTCACCTGTGACCTCCTCAGGGATTTTTCTGATGGTGAAAATTGCTGCGAGCTCCTCTCCACCCATTGGCTGCAGCTGTAGCAATCCCTCCCTCTGCTGATGGGTTAGGGTTTGACTGTGTTTCAATACTTCTAGCTTCGAGGAGGAGGAGTGGTTGCATAGGAGACAATGGAATAGCCATGAACCGCCATCAACCTCGCCATCGTACTGCTGCAGAAACTGAAAGTGAAGTCATGAAGTGGTAGATTACGTTATCGCTCATCTCAAGACCCAGGAGTTGTTTGCACAGTGCATACAAATCGGTACTTACTCTGTAAACCCGGACGCTGGACTCGTGGTGGGATGTTTGGGAATGTCCTTGCAACTTTTCTAAACTACTCGTCACAAATTCGCACAGGTTGCACCTCAGCTGGATTGGGTGACCCTTCGCTATCAAGGCGGCGCCTTCCTGACCCCGGTCACCCCCTTCTTGTAGGTGAGCTGCAAGCTGGTAGCGGGTTCGGTGTCGGTCAGTCTGGCAGTGCAATGAAAAGTTAGCCCTCAGCGGGGTGGTATAGCCACAGAGCCTGCAGTGGCAGCCACCAGCGATCAGGGAGCACCATTCAGACTGGGGCAGGGAGCGAGGGGTGTTCAGATGATGCTCCATGGACTCGATGCTGTCAGTGGTAAAGCAGGAGCAGACGAGGCATTGGAGCACACCTTGGGAGAGAGGTCCAGTAGGAGACAGACATGCAACTGGCGGAGGAGAAGGGGAAGGGGACGGGGAAGGAGTCAGCGTCGAGCCAAGAGTGACCGGCTGTTCTGCAACTTGTTGCGTCAGCCGCATGTTCAAGAGTTCCCCACCTGAAACACAAAAACGAACTGAGCTCGGTTTTACAAAAGCAGCAAACTGTATAATGCGTGTCTTACCTGTGCTTTGTAAGTGTTTTAGATGGGGAGCAAGGCTCCTGCAATGGGACAAGTAGTACCCTCTCTGCAGCCTCAGCATGTTATGTGTGTGTTTCTCGCTGGTTGTGTGTATGCGTAGGTTGCGGGCTATGCTTGTCTCGTAGTCGCATACATCACACCGCCAACGCTTGCCATTGGAGGGAGAGTGTGCAGGTGGTGTGAGCTTGGCTGGCTGTGTAGCGGGCGTTGGAATTGTAAGTGGAAGCTTGTATGCCTGATCATCCATCACGGTGCCATTGGAAGAGCTACTGTTGTTGCTAATGTGGGAAGTATTTATCTGACCATTGGAGAGTCCCCCATTTTGAACATTATTTAGGTGTTTGTCTGACTGCATGTGTATGCTGAGGTTTCCTTTCGACGAGGTAGCATAGTCGCATACCTCACAGCGATAGGGCTTGTAGCCGCAGGCATAGGTTTCGCCCCGAGCCAAGCGGGGATGGGGTTTCCCTGAACTGCAGTATCCACACACACCTCGTGTTGCGCTGCCACAAACACACTTCCCATCAGAGGCAGCGCACACGCACTGACCGCCTGTCTCTGGATGTTTCTCCTTCATGTGGACTTGCAGTGTATGCTGAGACTTGTAGTGCCAGTTACACTTGGGGCATTTCAGTGTCTTACAGGAATTACGTGAGTGCATTGCAGTCATTTGACTAGTCAGGGAATTTGGAGAGAGCTCTTGGTTAAGGTTTTTGGGGACAGCTTCTTTCTGTTCCCCTTCGTTGTCTCTGTCATCATCCATGTCTGTCTCAAGCTGGCTGTCATTTGGTTGTAGAGCTTTGGCACCATCTCCATTGGAAATGGAAGAGTAAGGAACCCCTGCCGGCCCATCTTCCTCAGCAGGTGCGCTGGCCTCCTCCATACCTGCCAAGGGAAAAGCCGGAGTCGACTGCTGTGAGTTAAAGCTCTGAGGAAACACAGAAATCCAGTCCTGATCTCCAATAATGTCGTCCCTCTCGCTCAACGGGACAGAAGAAGAGTAGGGTGGACAAGTGAAGTGCTTTGGAGAGGTGGAAAGAAAAGGGGAGTTTCTTGGAGAGGTGGAGGAAGTCTGGGAGGACTTTAGAGAGGCGGCTGTTTTGCTATTGAGCGTGCCACTGGCCTTTGCAGTGCTGGAAAAAGCGCTTTGCTGGCTCTGTTGAGGTAATAAAGAACATTTGGATTTGGTTTGGCTTTGGTTTGAGATGGCCTCCTCCTCCTCCTCTCCTCCGTTGCTGCTGTTGCTGTGGGCATTTGGGAGACCCTCTGTATCCGGCTTCACTCCAGTGCCGACCTTATTTCGCCCTGACACAGGTCCCTCCTGTAAGTTTCCCTTCATCCACCTCTTTTGACATGCTCCATCTTCTTGTGAATGACCATTCTCCTTACCCCCTACCTGGGCCTCTCCTCCACCCCTGGACCCCTCTGCGCCCTCCTCCTCCTGCTTCTCACGCAGGGTCGGGGGCTCTTTGGCAAGGGTCCTGGCTGAGGTACGAGAGGCTGACCCCTGCTCAGGAATGAGCGGCGAGGTCACGAGAGGGAGAGATAAAGCTTGGGCACTGAGGTCAGCATCTCTTTCCTCTCCTCCCCCTCCATCCCCTCCTCCTCCCTCACCGATGTCCATATCGGGGGCTACAGCTGCCACACATTACCACCACACCTGTATATGAAAGTCATAGAGAAAAAGAGAGAGGGGCACAAGAAAAGGAGGAGAATTAAATAAATGAGTCCTGTAAATAATATTGCATAACAATGGAGACAATTGATTAAAGGCCTTGGATAGCATCTGTTCAATACAGCTTTCAGGGTGTGTAACACAGAGGCCGGTTTCTCAGGGGTTAGCGTTAGCCCTTAATGGGAAAATCAATAGTATAAGCGCCAAACTAGGTAGAGGAATGTGGGTAAGGGCTGTGCAGGAGGTCTATAATATTCCTCGGGGGATAGGATTAAATAAAGAACTGAACACTCTGGAGCTAAAGGGCTTCCGGTAAATTGCCACACGAAGATAAAACGCGGATAAAAGCACTCCTTTAAAGCAATTGTATCATTTTGCCTGGGTCACAAATGAGCTTGGAGATTTTCAAGTGGAGCAAGGGATCTGTAGTTAGCCAAATAAACAAACCTGAATACAATATTTACTTAGCACATAAGCTAACAGGTCTAATCCAATATAACACAACTTCACTGTAGCATTACGACGCACCTCTGCCTTTACTATTCCATGACTTCTAGTGCATACCATCGAAAAAGCCATTTGTGATGCCACATTACACATTACTCATTTAAATTCAAAAAGCAAAAAAAAATGACAATAAATGTGTAATAAATAGTTGTGTCTCTCCTGTGAATGCCAAAGGAGACCGATGCATCTGTCTCTCTGTCCCGCAATTTAATTAGTGACCTTTTTTAGAAATCAAGGCGCAACCTCAATTCACCTTCCACCTTCTGCCCCAAGACCCCTCCTCCTCCTCCTTCACCTCTTGCAACATCCAAAGTGGCTGTCCCTGCAGCTTCAAGATATATGACTCACATCCACGCTCTGATAGCGCTTTAATGCACTGTGTTTGTGTCACAGGCCACAGACCCTTGCCCACTGCAGTGGTATTTTTTAAGTGTTCTGTGGGACACCGCTCGGGGTGTTGAGGTCTGCCAACAGTCAACAGCTGAACAGTCTCTAATCTGATAAAGATTTTCATTTACACTGCGATCGATAGCCTCGAACCATCAGCAATGCAACTATTTATACGAGCATTCCGGGCCTCGTATTGATCACAAATACGGGAAAGCAGCTTTTATTATGTGTGTGTGTGCGTATACGCCCTGGTGTGTGTGCACCTAAATATCACCTGAATATCATAAACACATGCATTTTTTTGTCATTTTAATACGTGAAAAAAATGTTCACACCAATCTAATTCTAATGCCAATGATTACACTTGAAATAATACACAATTTTTGCAGATCTGATTTTTACTGGCAACAAAAAAGTGTGTAAGGGGTGGAAAGAGAGTGAGAATGATATATTTTTAAGAGTTCTTTCTTTATCAATAGTCATGTTTAAAGCAGCATATATTTTCCCATGTGTAGTGGTTAGAGTGTCCGCCCTGAGATCGGTAGGTTGTGAGTTCAAACCCCGGCCGAGTCATACCAAAGACTATAAAAATGGGACCCTTTGCCTCCCTGTTTGGCACTCAGCATCAAGGGTTGGAATTGGGGGTTAAATCACCAAAAATGATTCCCGGGCACGGCACCGCTGCTGCCCACTGCTCCCCTCACCTCCCAGGGGGTGAACAAGGGGGTGGGTCAAATGCAGAGGACACATTTCACCACACCTAGTGTGTGTGACAATCATTGGTACTTTAACTTTAACTTAACTTAATGTCCACCGGTAAACTCTATGTTTCACCTTGAAGGTGCTGGAATGTGTATTGGGAGTATAATGTACTCCCTTTTTACCTGATCCGTTTAGAACAATAAGGCTGTATTTCTTTCTGGGCGGAAGGGGGCTGTTTTCATACTAAATAAGCTGACTCTTTCCATTTGATTTTCAGACCGCTTCTTGATGCTGCTATTACCGCGTTGTAAGGCTGGTCTCCTAAAGCTTTAGTAAAATTTGGTATTATTGCTATTCTGTCTTGGTGGTCCTTCTTACTCAACATATATGTCATCCGAAAGAACTTGGGATTGACCAGTGTCTTTTATTCCTTGAGAAGAAGACTGGTCGGACGCAACAAAAGCCACGGGTGAGTGTGGGAGAGGGGCAAGAAAGAGGACAGTTGTTTAGATCTACGTGGCTGTAAATCTATGTTGTACTTTTACTACCGAGCGTGGACCGGCATCATTTGGGTTCTTTGGGGACAATAGTGCTTCTGTCTGAACGTAGACTAGAGCAGTATTTTTCAACCTTTTTTGAGCCAAGGCACATTTTTTTTCATTGAAAAAATCCAGCAGAAAATGTTAAAAATGAAACTCAATAGGCTATATTGACAATATAAAGTCGTTCTCATCAAATAGTGAAGTGAATTAGTGAAGTGAAGTGAAGTGAATTACATTTATATAGCGCTTTTTCTCAAGTGACTCAAAGCGCTTTACATAGTGAAACCCAATATCTAAGTTACATTTAAACCAGTATGGGTGGCACTGGGAGCAGGTGGGTAAAGTGTCTTGCCCAAGGACACAACGGAAGTGACTAGGATGGCGGAAGCGGGGATCGAACCTGCAACCCTCAAGTTGCTGGCATGGCCGCTCTACCAACCGAGCTATACCGCCCCACAAATACCTGACCCAATTGTTGGATATGACTTCAAACCATAACCATCCATGCATCAATAATGATCTTGTCTCAAAGTAGGCTCACAAAGCAATTATCTACCTGCTGCCACCTACTGATATGGAGGAGTATTACACGGTTACTCTGCTGATCTCTAGACAGCACCGACACTCCACAACGGCACATTACTTGCGGATTATAATTATTGGTTTACAAAAAAATATTTTTCAGAACAATTAGGTGAAATTGCATCATTTCGCATGGCACACCAGACAATATCTCACGGTACACCAGTGTGCCGCGGCACAGTGGCTGAAAAACACTGCGTCTAACCAACACATTTCACACGGAAATGAGGCTATTTTCAGAAGAAGTACGTCATGCCTGCATATAATATCACAACAATCTTATGGTTATTGTTATGGTTATCTTTCTTGCCCCTCTCCCACACTCGGGACCCAGGGTGGACCACTCGTCTGTGCATCGGTTGGGGACGTCTCTGCGCTGCTAACCTGTCTCCGCTCGGGATGGTCTGCTGCTGGCCCCACTATGACTATTATGTTAGATCCACTATGGACTAGTCTCACAATATTATGTTAGATCCACTACGGACTAGACTCTCACAATATTATGCTAGATCCACTCAACATCCATTGCACCAGTCGCCCAGGGGCGGGGGTCCCCACATCTGCGGTCCACTCCAAGGTTCATTGTTATCCCATTGGGTTGAGTTTTGTGGGATCTGAGCCGAGGATGTCGTTGTGGCTTGTGCAGCCCTTTGAGACACTCGTGATTTAGGGCTATATAAGTAAACATTAGGGGTGTAAAGGTACGTGTATTTGTATTTGTATTGAACCGTTTTGGTAAGGGGGTTCCGGTTCGGTTCGGAGGTGTACCGAACGAGTTTCCACACGGACATATTAAGTAGCGTAACGCACGTTGTGTAAACAATGCACACCGAGGCCCAACACACGGCATGCTAGCAGCTGACGGGCTACGATAGACTGACCATACGTCCTCTTTTCACCGGACATGTCCTCTTTTGCGGAGCTGTCAGGGCGGAGTTTCTTAAATGCCTCAAATGTCCGGCCTTTTGAGTTAGGGTTGCGTGTATTTTCAATGTACGTTAAGGGTTAAGAAGGGGTTAAAAAAAAAAAAAATTGTGCGCGCAGCAGCATTTGTGAGGGAGGGGCAGAGACAAAGAGAGAGAGTTATGATAAACGCGCATGCGTCGCCAGGCTCTGCTTTTTATCCATAGATTTATCACATTTAATTTGTTATTATCTATAGCAGGGGTGTCAAAAGTGTGCCCCGGAGGCCATTTGCGGCCCACAGCTAATGTTTTAAAGGCCCATGGCACATTCTAAAAATACTATTAAAATAAACAAAAACATAACAAAAGTGCAATAAAAAAGCTTAAAGGTTAAATGTAATTTAGAAAAAGTTGCAATGTTTACTAATAAAACAAAGCTGTTTTTTTTTCTTTCAAACTGTCATTGCTCAAAACATAATATTGAATCAAAATCAATGTTATTATGAATTATTGACCTATCCAAGGTTCCCATTACTTCACATCAAATATTCCACTAAGAAAAATATTTTCGGTGGAAGATTTTGCAAATTTGGTAAATAAATAACCCAAAAATGTATATTTTGTTGTTTTCTTACTGTACCGAAAATGAACCGAACCGTGACCTCTAAACCGAGGTACGTACCGAACCGAAATGTTTGTGTACCGTTACACCCCTAGTAAACATTGATTGATTGTCAGTACTATCAGAAAACAGAGACTAAAACCAACTACAACCAACTCCAGCAATGCTTAGCAGAATAATGTACGGCCAAAACTGAAGAGGAGACATGTTACCAAGGTATAGGCTACTGTTTTAAACCTTTCAAACGTTTTATTAGTTTGCCAACAATATTTTTTTTGACCAGTTAGGGGGATTTGCATCATTTCGCATGGCACACCAGACAATATCTCACGGTGCACTGGCTGAAAAACACTGCGTCTAACCAACACATTTCGCACAGAAATAAGGCTATTTTCAGGAAGAAGTATGTCATGCCTGCATATAATATCACAACAATCTTATGGTTATTGTTATGGTTATCTTTCTTGCCCCTCGCCCACACTTGGGACCACTCGTCTGTGCATCGGTTGGGGACGTCTCTGTGCTGCTGACCTGTCTCCGCTTGGGATGGTCTCCTGCTGGCCCCACTATGGACTGGACTCTCACTATTATGTTAGATCCACTATGGACTGGACTCTCACACTATTATGTTAGATCCACTATGGACTGGACTCTCACACTATTATGTTAGATCCACTATGGACTGGACTCTCACAATATTATGCTAGATCCACTCGACGTCCATTGCACCGGTCGCCCAGGGGCGGGGGTCCCCACATCTGCGGTCCCCTCCAAGGTTTGTCATTGTCCCATTTGGGTTGAGTTTTTCCTTGCCCTGATGTGGGATCTGAGCCGAGGATGTCGTTGTGGCTTGTGCAGCCCTTTGAGACACTCGTGATTTAGGGCTATATAAGTAAACATTAGGGGTGTAACGGTACGTGTATTTGTATTGAACCGTTTCAGTACGGGGGTTCTGGTTCGGTTCGGAGGTGTACCGAACGAGTTTCCACACAGACATAAAGTAGCGTAACGCTCGTTGTGTAAACAATGCACACCGAGGCACAACACACGGCATGATAGCAGCTAACGGGCTACGATAGACTGACCATACGTCCTCTTTTCACCGGACATGTCCTCTTTTGCGGAGCTGTCAGGGCGGAGTTTCTTAAATGCCTCAAATGTCCGGCATTTTGAGTTAGGGTTGCGTGTATTTTCAATGTACGTTCAGGGTTAAGAAAGGGTTAAAAACAAAACAAATTGTGCGCGCAGCAGCATTGGTGAGGGAGGGGCAGAGACAGAGAGAGAGTGAGAGAGTTATGATAAACGCGCATGCGTCGCCAGGCTCTGCTTTTTATCCATAGATTTATCACATTTAATTTTTTATTATCTATAGCAGGGGTGTCAAAAGTGTGCCCCGGAGGCCATTTGCGGCCCACAGCTAATGTTTTAAAGGCTCACGGCACATTCTAAAAATACTATTAAAATAAACATAAACATAACAAAAGTGAAATAAAAAAGCTTAAAGGTTAAATGTAATTTAGAAAAAGTTGCAATGTTGACTAATAAAACAAAGTGTTTTTTTTTTCTTTCAAACTGTCATTGCTCAAAACATAATATTGAATCAAAATCAATGTTATTATGAATTATTGACCTATCCAAGGTTCCCATTACTTCACATCAAATATTACACTAAGAAAAATATTTTCGGTGGAAGATTTTACAAATTTGGTGAATAAATAACCCAAAAATGTATATATTGTTGTTTTCTTACTGTACCGAAAATGAACCGAACCGTGACCTCTAAACCGAGTTATGTACCAAACCGAAATGTTTGTGTACCGTTACACCCCTAGTAAACATTGATGGATTGTCAGTACTACCAGGAAACAAAGACTAAAACCAACTACAACCAACTCTAGCAATGGTTGGTACAATATCACAACAATCATTTGGTGTGTCAGTACTATCAGAAAACAAAGACTAAAACCAACTACAACCAACTCTAGCGATGCTTAGCAGAATAATGTACGGCCAGAACTGAAGAGGAGACATGTTACCAAGGTATAGGCTACTGTTTTAATCATTTCAAACGTTTTATTAGTTTGCCAACAATATTTTTTTGTACCATTTAGGTGGATTTGCATCATTTCGCATGGCACACCAGACAACATAGAGGACTACTATCAGGTAAAACACACACACACACATAAAAGGAGGCTTGGTTGTGAGCTCCATGCAAGAGGCAAGGGACGATAGCGAGTTCTCTCCCCGCGTGAGAGTGTTGTCAAGCGGCCGACTTTGCCTTTGTTTACACCGCCACCCCACGCACGCCGTGACAGTTAACAGGTGACTCCATGCACCAGCGAAACCCACCCCAAAAAAAAACAAAAAAAAACGTCATTTTGAAGCGAGCGGATCACTTACATTTCTGCAGCGGCTGCGGCACCGGTCTCTGCGGGCTGTTGTCGTCCACAAAAACAACCGTGGGGAGAGATCACGCATTCCTTTTTTTTTTTGTCTTTTTTTGTGTGTGCAATGATCCCGCGTGGAGAAGGTGGAGGAAGAGAGGAGGAGAGCGCAGCCAAGTTGTTTAGCAAACAACAGTGTAATTAAAGCTACGTGCACACGCACACACGCGCGGCGTGGGCTGGCGTGGGTTCGTCGAGGGGGTGGGGGGGGAGGACGGAGGGGTTCTGTGCGAGCTCCGGAGGTAGAATGAGTTCTGATCACTGTGGAGGGGAGAAAAAAAACCACTTGGCTCTTTATTCCTGCTAATTACTTTCCCCTTGGAGGAAAAAAAATGGCTGAGGCGGCGGCCGGTGCGCATGCGCGTCATTGCGCAGACGCCCGCTAATTAGCCGGTGTGGATCAATAGGATTCCGCGAGAGAGGGGAGGCGGGGGGAGGGGGCGTGGACGACGTGGAAACGCGAGGAAAAAGTTGACACACAAAACAGCGAAAAGGCGCAATAGTGCGTGTTTTCGTGGAATATCACCGCCAGCGCAATGCAACAAAAAAAATGCGTGGAATGGGCTTTTGTCTTGCACATTTTATTTCACAAATAAGCCCAAAAGAAGAAAAATACATTTTGCTTTCTTACATGTCACATTACTTTGATCCGACACAATGCGGCATTGGGATCTCACTGCAAACACTTGCAACTAACAATTTATAATTGTTACCTGCAATTGCTAAAATATGACAGTTTGTTTTCTAATAACACCATGAATAAATCAGACATTTTTAATTGACGTATTGCAAGGTGTTATTACCTGTAAAATAATAATAACAACAAAACGTTCTAACCTTGATGTGTGTATAAAAAAATAAATAAAATAAAAAAACAACCCGCCAGACCTTTCTTTTTTTCTGTTTATGTAAACTGATATGTGTTATTTTAAAGTGTGAACGTCCATCCATATGTCTGTCATAACAAATGACCTTTTTTTCCCCTTCTTCTTCTTCTCTGGCCATCCTTGCACCTCGCCTCCATTGTCATGATAATACTATTGTCATTGTTTTAACATTGTTATGATAATACCATTGTCAATTTTTAACGCTCGATCTGCAATCTGCCCCATCGCATACAAGCAGAGAATTGCGTTTATTTTCCAAACGTATTTAAATATGCTTATTTGTCAACTCTGGCGACGGTGACGTCATCGTTGAAAAAGAGCAAAATAGCATAATAATCATGTGTGAGTCAGGATAATACAGTATATGGATGTGTCACATGAATATTAATACAATATGCTGATTTGGCAGGATACACTCACAATTTTATGTTTTTTTCCCCCCCTTTCATTTATTATTACACCATTAAGTATTTAGAGAATTGATTCGTAGGCCAATTAAAAATGTGTTCAATGGCTTGACCCACGTTTATTGTTCATCCAATAATTGTTTTACGATTTTAAAACGCTGCGAGTGATGGTGTGCCTGGCATGTGCCACCATGCAGCTTGCATCAACATAAATCACTGCTGCTCTTTTTATGCTTTTTTCTTGTTCTTGTTGTCGTGGATGCACTTAAAAAGATAATTTAATGTATTTCCTGTCAGAGGACATGACTGAGAATTTTACAAGTGTGTGTGTGTGTGTGTGTGTGTGTGTGTGTGTGTGTGTGTGTGTGTGTGTGTGTGTGTGTGTGTGTGTGTGTGTGTGTGTGTGTGTGTGTGTGTGTGTGTGTGTGTGTGTGTGTTAAAATAAAGGAAGACTTTCCTGTCTATAATCAATTCAGATTGATTAAATCACAATTATACGCCACTCATATTATTCGGTTTTGTTTTGTTTTTTTACCTTTCCATCAGTGTTGTTATGCTTTTTAACTGGCGAGCAACATTATTATTATCATAAGTCAAAATGGACTCACAGCCATGTGATTTCTCCCAGCCAATCAAGGAAGACATGCATGGTAACATCATACAATACTGTGTATTTATTCAAAGGAAATTATGTTATATGGATATCTGGAATTATTTTTGACAAAAAACAATTTTTTAAGCGTATTACAATAATTTTGATGGATTATTGAAACAAATGCGAAGCAATGAATAATCACCATTGCATGATGATCTCCGCTCTGTTGGTTTTTACTTGCATTCCAAAAAAAATAAAAATACACTCGGGCAATTTCATCTAATCAGATCATAAAATAGCAAATGATCATAAAGTTTACATTGTGCTTCAGTGGTACGATGCTATCATTTTTTATTTTTTTGTTAAATTATTGCAACACAGATTATTAAATTGTTCATTTATATTTGTGTCTGCAGTTGCATTTTAGTGTTCTTACCAATAAACATACATGCACACACATATGAATTTGAGACTTGTAGTTCATTTACCCTTTTTTTTTTTACGTATAAAACATTTCCATTGCATGGAGTCAGTTTTTTACAATTTATTTGCTTACACTGCAAAAACTGAAATCTAAGTAAGATTAAATATCTCAAATAAGGGTGATATTTGCTTATTTTCTGTCTGTTAAGATAATTCTTCTCACTAAGCAGATTTTATGTTAGTGTTTTGCTTGTTTTAAGTGTTTTGGTCCTAAAAAAGATATTACAGCTTGTTGCTGAGATTTGATGACCTATATTGAGTAAAACATGCTTGAAACTAGAATATCAACTGTTGCAAAGCTGTGTCATCAACACTCACAAGTATAAAACTACTTTTTTAAAGTAATAGTTTCTTATTCCAAGCATGAAAAAAAAATAATCATGATGCCGAGCGCATCTCATTATGTCAAGATAATGGCACTAGCATTTACTTCATTTAAGAATATTTTTCAACATATTGAGCAAAAAGGTTAATTTTTTTTTTCTACCAAGAAAAGTGCACTTGTTATTAGTGAGAATATACTTATTTTAAAATATTTTGGGGTTCATTGAGGTTAGCTAATTTTACTTGTTTTGGAAAGTCTTGACAAGCCAAATGTTCTTGTTCTATTGGCAGATAATTTTGCTTATTTCAAGTAAAATACCCCTAATTTTATTTAATTTTTTTCTTGTTTTTGAACAATGACTTTTTGCAGTGCAGATCATAAAATATCAAATGATCATAATGTTTACATTGTGCTTCAGTGGTACGATGCTATCATTTTTCTTTTTTTTTGTTAAACTATTGCAGCACAGATTATTAAATTTTTCATTTATATTTGTGTCTGCAGTTGCATTTTAGTGTTCTTACTAGAGATGTCCGATAATATCGGCCTGCCGATATTATCGGCCTATAAATGCTTTAAAATGTAATATCGGAAATTATCGGTATCGTTTTTTTTATTATCGGTATCGTTTTTTTTATTTTTGTTGTTTTTTTTTATTTTATTAAATCAACATAAAAAACACAAGATGCACTTACAATTAGTGTACCAACCCAAAAAACCTCCCTCCGCCATTTACACTCATTCACACAAAAGGGTTGTTTATTTCTGTTATTAATATTCTGGTTCCTACATTATATATCAACATATATCAATACAGTCTGCAAGGGATACAGTCCGTAAGCACACATGATTGTGCGTGCTGCTGCTCCACTAATAGTACTAACATTTAACAGTTCATTTTACTCATTTTCATTAATTACTAGTTTCTATGTAACTGTTTTTATATTGTTTTACTTTCTTTTGTATTCAAGAAAATGTTTTTAATTTATTTATCTTATTTTATTTTATTTTAAAAAAAACAACCTTATCTTCACCATACCTGGTTGTCCAAATTAGGCATAATAATGTGTTAATTCCACGACTGTATATATCGGTATCGGTTGATATCGGTATCGGTAATTAAAGAGTTGGACAATATCAGAATATCGGATATCGGCAAAAAGCCATTATCGGACATCCCTAGTTCTTACCAATAAACATACATGCACACACATATTATTTGAAACTTGTAGTTCATTTACCCTTTTTTTTTTAATGTATAAAACATTTCCATTGCATGGAGTCAGTTTATTACAATTTCTTTGCTTACTGAGGGTATTTTGTCTTGGAATATATTTTGGATGTTGCTATATTTACTTATCAAGTATGCATAGGCGGGCCTACTCTCCGTGCCCTGCAGGTGAATGCCCGGGGTTGTTGTTTTCTACGTAATGTACAGTTAGCCCTTCCACCGATTTACCCTGTCAGCACTAATGGGGCAATTATACCTCAGGCGGAAAAGATTGGAAACGTATCTTCGTGACGTTTGTATGACAAAATGTTAAGGAAGCAGCTGAGCGTTGGTGGGACCTTCTCGGTGTCAATCTCTGCGCCCCCCGGGGTACGGCCCTGCACACAGTGTAATACATCATGTGCACCAAGAGAGGCTGGGGTCTTCCTGCTTCGGTAGGACAAGACCAGCTCCAGTCCACGTTGACCTCTCACTTCATTCAATCTTTGTCTTTGCTCAGACACCAGCCCTTGTCCTTCCTCCATCCCCAAGGAGGCAATAACCTCCCCGTAGCAAGTGCTTCCCGGTGAGCTGTTGTCATAGTAACTTGTGGGCCGGTCGACATGACAACCCCACCGTGGTCCAGAGATAGATGATAGGCCATGCAGGAGCGGGGAGAGGGGGGGTAGGCCTATACCCCATTAATTTGGTTTGCCTGGTTCTGATTCAAAATGTGTTTTTTTAGCCCTCACCTCAAGGGCGAGGTTCATTCAGCATCAACCTGCTTTACATTTATACAAGTATTTCTCTAACAACGTCTGCCTGCGGGCAGCGTGGTTATCTGCTTATTCGCGGACATTGTTGAAAGATAAACATATTTTCAAACCTTTATTGTCTGCTTGATAAGAATATGTTTTAATTTAACGCTGTCAACTGCTTAAAGATATTCCCCAGTGGCGCATTTTTGAATACATTTTTTTTTCTTGTTAAATCTGAATACCGTATATTTTAACCCTAATTTACCTGGATTTATGGCGCAATATATCGCTGCTTTAGCCATAAACTATACAAATTCCATACAAGACTTATATGTGACCCATTTTTTATACCTTGTGTTTATTACGGCCGTTTCATTTTTCATGCCGCGGCCGTGGGAAGGATGCCGCGGCCGTGGGAGGGAAGCCTCGGCGAGAACCAGGCGTTCCTCTGGACGAGCGAGAGGCAGATGATGAATGCAATCCAGATCTAGAGGTGAAGGTGTTCTGCTCAGCCTGACCTTTGACCTCCGCAGATGTGAGGCCGACGACGTGGAGGTATTTTGAAGCTTTTTTTCCTTTAAGAATGGATGTTTATCAACAAGGCTGATGCCTGGGAATACTGTACATTAACGCACGTTAGCGGTACGGTATGTATTTCATTTACTACGATAGGTTCAAGTATGCATTTGAGTACTGAAACAAATGGAATAACTACAGAAGCACAAAATGAGCTCCTTTTTAATCAGCATTTTGTCAGTATTATGTATAAATGACATCTCACACTATGTTCTGTTTTTTATTTTACATTACCTTATGAAATAATGATATTATTTAAAAATCATAAGGATTCCACATATTCTGGCAGGGGTGTCAAACTCTCTTTCATTGAGGTCTGTATTGTAGTTAATATATATGAATATAAATGTATAATCACCTTATGATGTTCTTACACAATTACCTATGCATTAGATTTTTTTTTCCTAACAAATTGATGGATAATTTCATAAATAAATTACATAAATTACATTCACTGTATAAACGTACATATACACATACAAGTACATATACATACATACACTTATGCATATAATCACGTTTCATCAAACATATATTAGCGCTGTTGCCCTAGGGCAGGGGTGTCCAAAGTGCGGCCCGGGGACCATTTGCGGCCCCACATTCGGCAAAAATTGCAAAATTGATAATATTGCAAAAATTAAAAAAAACATTTTAAAAAAGTGGAATGAGGTGAAATCTAACAAGAAAAAGTTGCAATGTTGGCACAAAGCTGCCATGCAGGCTGTTTTTTTTCTTTTGTCTTTGTTTATTTTTCTTTTTTTTGCCATTGCTAAAAAAAAAAAAAAAGACTAAAAATATATGTTACAATGAATTATTAGTTTAAAAAATATCACTTTAAAATGTTTTATGTGGAAAAAATATTGCATATATTGTGTGGTTGTGCATAAAACAAACAAAATAATAGTTCAAACGTAAAATCGACAGATATATCTGAAGTTGATCTCGTAATTGAAGTGTTAAAAGTAAAAAAAAAAACTAATAAAAATGTATCACTTTATGAGTGGGGGACCTTTTGGATCCCAAATATATTTAGTAGGATTTTATTTAACTTTTCACTCTGATTACTCAAAAATATTAAAGAATTAAAATGAATGGTGTCCTGCATTATTGATCTTTTAAGGCTCTAATTACTAAATACTGCATATTTCAGTTTTACTATAAAAAACAAAGTTGTCTTTGACCGAAAACCTTTTTTTTTTTTACTTTATATCAACCTCAAGTTGATATAGAGATTTACTGTAAGCGTTAAATTAAAAAAAATAATAATAATTTGACTTATTTTTAACAGTTTAATGACTGAAACCCTTTATAGTCCCTGGGAGCCCTAAAGGTTAAAAAAAAAAAATCCATATATTTTGTTAAGGTTTGAAAATGAAAAATATCAAAATGGCCCCCGCATGCTTAAATTTTTCCATGTACGGCCCTCAGTGGAAAAAGTTTGGACACCCCTGCCCTAGGGCAGGCCTGGGCAAATATTTTGACTCAGGGGGCCAAATTTAGAGAAAAAAATGTGTCT
The DNA here is from genome assembly GCF_033978785.1 of Entelurus aequoreus. Taxonomy (NCBI): domain Eukaryota; kingdom Metazoa; phylum Chordata; class Actinopteri; order Syngnathiformes; family Syngnathidae; genus Entelurus; species Entelurus aequoreus. The sequence goes on from NC_084740.1 coordinate 54,003,363, forward strand.
GGGGGCCGGTATATCTATTTTTAGGAACACTAATACAAAACCTCACAATAATGTCTGATTGAATGCTGAAAACGTTATGACAGACCGCCTCAAAAAACGGGATGGAATTTTACATTTTTCTATGAACGATAAAACACTGAATATTGACAAAATATGAATGTCACACCTTCTTTCGATCGACATATTTTACAATCAAGTGAAACGCAACAAAAATGCAACAAACTGAAATGTGAACACGAAGGGTACAAAACAAACCCACCTACAATCTGATACATCTGATATATCACTACGCTTTAGAACTTTGTTGTGAAAATCTGTCTGTGGAAACGCTTCCCGCCCACACTGCTTGGTGCCTCGTCTGAGCTGCTGTGACATAGATTACCATAGTAACTAATTAGATTTCCATAGTAACTGGCATATCATCCATAAGCGCAGATTCCAACCATTGAAAGACTTAGTATAGTTGAAGACTTACGGTCATTGATTGATTGATTGAGACTTTTATTAGTTGGTTGCACAGTGAAGTACATATTCCGTACAATTGACCACTAAATGGTGACACCCGAATAAGTTTTTCAACTTGTTTAAGTCGGGGTCCACTTAAATTGATTCATGATACAGATATATACTATCAGATGTATACTATTAGAAAACATGACTGCACATCATGATGGCAGCTACACTTTCCATCTAAAAGGTCTAAAACAATTATTTGGGAATGTCCGGCGGGCCAGATTGAAAAGCTTAACGGGCCACATGTGGCCCCCGGGCCTTAATTTGCCCAGGTCTGCCCTAGGGGAAACTGGGTAACACATGGCACACTGACAGTTTAACCTAGTGTTACTATAACAATCTACAAGGTTAATATAGTTGGCTTCTCTTTCTTCCCCTCCATTTATCTGCTTTCTTTTGTATTTCATGTTATCATTACATATATGTATTGTTGCATTTGAAACAATTGTATTGTTGATAATAGAGGTAATTATTGTTATTATTCATTATCAATAGTGCTATTTCTATTGGTATTTGTATTGCTCCATTTGTTGTGTAATAACGCTCATTGTCATTTCTGTATTATTATTTATTTCACTAACCGCTTCTTTGCTATCACTTTTACTATCATATTTGTACATATCCTATTTGCTGATGTTGTTCTATTGTTGTTGTTGTTGTTATTGTTGTGTTTGCTGTTTTTGTCTCTGCCTTATCCCCACAATTTCCCCCTCTGTCTTCCTTTTTTTTCTCTTTCTATCCCCTCCTGCTCCGGCCCGGCTGCACCAAATGATAATCTAAATACATTTAATAAAGTCAAATACAAATAAGGCAACAAGAGAAGTATCCCACACTTCTCTTTTGTAAAGTAAATTTGTACAGCCGATATGGGCATCTACATTCCCTATATGACAGTAGCACTATACATAATCATACTACCAGGGTGTCCAGTGAGGGGCATTTTGTACTCCCTCGTCCCAGGAAGAATGCTTTGCGGAAATCTTTTATTTATAGATCTGTATCGCTCTACCTGCCTCCAATTCTCACCGGCATTGAAAATAAAAAGGTTTTTAAAAAGAAAGTAATATTTTATCTGAGTCTTTAAATTAGTTTGCTCGTTGATGATTTTGTTTGGTTTTGTATTGTGTAGTTATATTTATATGGTAATTATTATTCTGTGACTGTAAATTGTTGGCTTGTTTTCTTATTGATGATTTTATTTTTATTTTTTATTTTCTGTATTGTGTAGTTAAAATTATATGCTTTTACTTGTAATTGTATTGAGTTGTGGACCCCAGGAAGACTAGTGGGTTACTGTGGCAACCAGCAAATGGGGATCCTTAATAAAAATTAAAAATAAAAATAACAAATTTGCCTGAAAAGCTGGACAGGATAAAAAAAAAAAATTGATGGATAATTTGTTTTGAAATCATGAGCCAAAATGACAAGAAAATATTTAAATGTGTATTTTTATTCTTACAAAACAATGTTGCGATACAGCATATATTTGTTTCATGATCAGATAATATCAAAGTTTAAAAGATGTGCAATTTTATGCAGTACGTATATTTTTTTTGTACTTTATTGACGCACGTTATTTCAAAGGCTTTCGCTGGCCACTTAAAATAATTCGGCCCCCTTGAGTTTGACACCTGTGCTGTATTTGCACAAGACGCCTGAGCAATACATTCAAATTGAACCGCACGCATGCAAAATGGAATAACCTGCATCACCATTCTGCCTGGACCAGCAAACATGATAACGTTCTCTACGGACTGGCAGAATACTCTGGGCAGTTATGTGTTGCATCAAACTGAAAGATGTGTGTAATATTTTTGCCTTGCTAATGTTGCCAAATAAGGTAATCAAACAAACTTTCAGGTATTCTGGCATGCAACAGTTACACCACACACACAACAATCAACATATTTGTAAATTAATATCTGTGTGACAGTATGATACTTTTTTCCTCTAACCTTTCCTGTAAAGACAAATGAGCAAATAATAATAATGATAATAATATTGTTGATCTAGATCAGACCTGGGCAAATTAAGGCCCGAGGGCCACATGCAGCCCGTTAAGCTTTTCAATCTGGCCCACCGGACATTCCCAAATATTTTTTTTAGATCTTTAAGATGGAAACTGTAGCTGCCATTATGATGTGCAGTGATGTCTTTAAATGACCGTAAGTCTTGAACTATACAAAATATTCCAATGGTTGGAATCTGCGCTAGCTCAGTTAGAGCTCTTGTTATTACCAAATCTGTGTTATATGTGTTTTATGTTGCACGATTGCACCAAGAAAAATTCCTAGTTTGTGAACCCGTTCTCAAACAATGGCAATAAAAACTATTCTGATTCTGATTCTGATTCTGATTTTGCATGATATACTAGTTACTATGGTAATCTAATTAGTTACTATGGTAATCTAAATCACAGCAGCTCAGACGAGGTACCAAGTAGTGTGAGTGGGGAGCGTTTCCACAGAGTGTTTCCAGAGCGGCCAGCCTGAAATACGGGTTTCAGGGACAGACGCGGAAAGAGATTTTTACAACAAAGTTCTAAAGCTTAGTGATATATCACATATATCAGATTGTAGGTTTTCTTTTACCCTTTGCGTTCATATTTCGCTGTGTTTGTTGCATTTTTGTTGCGTTTCGCTTGATTGTAAAATATGCCGATGGAGAGGGGGTGTGACGCTCATATGTTGTCAATATTCAGTGTTTTATCGTTCATAGTTAATATTGTAAATCCCACATTCTTTATTTTCATGTCCATTCTAGGTGTCTTATTCAATAAAAAAATTTACAATTCCATTCCGTTTTTTCAGGCGGTCTGTCATAAAGGTTTTTGCATTCAATCCGACATTATTGTGAGGTTTTGTATTAGTGTTCCTAAAAATAGATATACGGCCCCCAGACACATTTTCTTATCTAAATTTGGCCCCCGAGTCAAAATAATTGCCCAGGCCTGATCTAGATGCATGTATTTGCTGCACAGATTTACTCTGCAAATGGGAGGTTTGGGATAGTTCTCCTGCTGCATTATTTGTTTTGGAAATTATTAGATATTTTATTATATTTAGTGTTCGGCACAGAGGGGGAATTTTGGGCCAAGATCCCTGTTGAGGTAGTTGTTGTTACTACTGTTGTACTGTATGTCAATAACAATGCGGGTGTACCTAATGTTGGGCCCGGCAGGTGTCCAGTTTGATTATGATTTAGTCTCACTCTTCATTTGGCCTCCTGGTTGGTGAGGTCCTTTACTTATTGGTTGGGATATGTTCCGTGATGTGTTTGCTTCATTCCATTTTTTTTGTTGCCCCCTGCCTTTGACAGATGTATTTCCCCTTGGGGATCAATAAAGTGTATCGTCTCATTTCGTCTCATCTCATCTCATCATCCCCGGCAACGGCCTCCTGCAGGGGCACATTAATAATATCAGCAGTAGGATGTAGATGAGTGTGCCTCGATGTTTGAATCCAATCACATGGGCCATCAATTGAGAGATGACAGGCGGGTAGACAGATGGATAGACGGACAGGAAAGATGCATCTTGTGTTGTTATTCTTTTATACAGTCTTCCATATATCTCACCTATTGGATAGTGCCAGTAAACGTGAGCCACAGCGACGCACAGTGGTCAAAAGCTGTAACTACAGAAGAGTTACAGTGGTGTGGTGTCCCTGCCGTTGTCAGAAGTACGTTAATTATCGTATTTGTATGATAATGTAATAATATGTACAACGTACGATCAATAATTTCAAAAAAATCATATGATGGGCGATCATTTGAGACCTTTAAACACAAACAGGACACATCGTGTACTGGTGATGTGCATCGTCTCAACCAGGTAGGGGCGCTGTTTAGCTTTTTTCAAACAGTCCCGTTAGTTTTTCAACCTTTTTTGAGCTAAGGCACATTTTTTTCATAGAAAAAATGCGGAGGCACACCACCAATAGAAGTCATTAAAAACTGAAACTCAGCAGCCGATATTGACAATAAAAAGTTGTTGTCGCAATTGTGGGATATGACTTTAAAGCATAACCAAGCATGCATCAATATAGCTCTTGTCTCAAAGTAGGTGTACTGTCACCACCTGTCACATCACACCATGACTTATTTGGACTTTTTTAGTGTTTTCCTGTGTATAGTGTTTTAATTATTGTGTTGCGCTGCTATTTTGGTGGCTTTTTCTCTTTTTTTGGTATTTTCCTTTAGCAGTTTCATGTCTTCCTTTGAGCTATATTCCCCACACCTGCTTTGTTTTAGCAATCAAGAATATTTAAGTTGTTTTTATCCTTCTATGTGGGGACATTGTTGATTGTCATGTCATGTTCGGATGTACTTTGTGGACGCCGTCGTTGCTCCACAGTAAGTCTTTGCTGTCGTCCAGCATTCTGTTTTTGTTTACTTTGTAGCCAGTTCAGTTTTAGTTTCGTTCTGCATAGCCTTCCCTAAACTTCAATGACTTTTCTTAGCGGCACTCACATTTTGTTTATTTTTGGTTTAAGCATTAGACACCTTTTTACCTGCACGCTGCCTCCCGCTGTTTCCGACATCTACAAAGCAATTAGCTACCGGCTGCCACCTACTGATATGGAAGAGTATTACACGGTTACTCTGCCGAGCTCTAGACCAGTGTTTTTCAACCTTTTTTGAGACAAGGCACATTTTTTTTCATAGAAAAAATGCGGAGGCACACCACCAATAGAAGTCATTAAAAACTGAAACTCAGCAGCCGATATTGACAATAAAAAGTTGTTGTCGCAATTGTTGGATATGACTTTAAAGCATAACCAAGCATGCATCAATATAGCTCTTGTCTCAAAGTAGGTGTACTGTCACCACCTGTCACATCACACCCTGACTTATTTGGACTTTTTTAGTGTTTTCCTGTGTGTAGTGTTTTAGTTCTTGTGTTGCGCTCCTATTTTGGTGGCTTTTTCTCTTTTTTTGGTATTTTCCTGTTGCAGTTTTATGTCTTCCTTTGAGCGATATTCCCCACACCTGCTTTGTTCTAGCAATCAAGACTATTTCAGTTGTTTTTATCCTTCTTTGTGGGGACATTGTTGATTGTCATGTCATGTTCAGATGTACTTTGTGGACGCCGTCGTTGCTCCACAGTAAGTCTTTGCTGTCGTCCAGCATTCTGTTTTTGTTTACTTTGTAGCCAGTTCAGTTTTAGTTTCGTTCTGCATAGCCTTCCCTAAGCTTCAATGCCTTTTCTTAGGGGCACTCACCTTTTGTTTATTTATGGTTTAAGCATTAGACACCTTTTTACCTGCACGCTGCCTCCCGCTGTTTCCGACATCTACGAAGCAATTAGCTACCTGCTGCCACCTACTGACATGGAAGAGTATAACGTGGTAAGTCTGCAGATCTCCAGACAGTACAGACACTCAACAACGGCACATTATTTGCGGATTAGAATTACTGGTTTGCAAAAAATATTTTTAACTAGAGATGTCCGATAATATAAATGCTTTAATATGTGATATCGGAAAATATCGGTATAGTTTTTTTTACTATCGGTATCGGTTTTTTATTTTTATTGTTTTATTTTTTATTAAATCAACATAAAAAACACAAGATACACTTAAAATTACTACACCAACCCAAAAAACCTCCCTCCCCCATTTACACTCATTTACACTCATTCACACAAAAGGGTTGTTTCTTTCTGTTAATATTGTGGTTCCTACATTATACATCAATATATATCAATACAGTCTGCAAGGGATACAGTCCGTAAGCACACATGATTGTGCGTGCTGCTGCTCCACTAATAGTACTAGCCAGTTAATTTTACTCATTTTCATTAATTACTAGTTTCAATGTAACTGTTTTTATATTGTTTGACTTTCTTTTTTTATTCAAGAAAATGTTTTTAATTTATTTATCTTATTTTATTTTATTAATTTTTTTAAAAATGACCTTATCTTCACCATACCTGGTTGTCCAAATTAGGCATAATAATGTGTTAATTCCACGACTGTATATATCGGTATTGGTTGATATCGGTTGATATTGGTATCGGTAATTAAGAGTTGGACAATATCGGATATCGGCAAAAAGCCATTATTGGACATCCCTATTTTTAACCCAAATAGGTGAAATTAGATCATCTCCCACAGCACACCAGACTGTATCTCACGGCACACTAGTGGTTAAAAACAGTGAGTTAAAAGGTACAATTTAATTTTAAGCTACTTTATATCTGTGGTATTTTTTTTACTATAGCAAATGGTCCTGAGTAACGTCCTGTAATTCAGGTGTTTATGAATATGGTTTTCCCCATAATAGGTTAGTTTCTCATTTAGCGTCTGGCAACCTCACGTCGGCCACCGTAGACCTTCGCGGAAGTAACAAATATCCTCCATGTTTTGTTTTGGTAGCGAGACTCCCTAATGTTGACGTGTGTGGTGTGGTGTAAGTACTGCGACTATACATATGGACGATGAATGGGAAGAGGAGGTTTGTCCTTACGTATATGTGCTTTTAAACTAGTGTAACCTTCGTAACGTGCAGCTAACAATGCTAGCAAGTCTGCGTGTTGACTCACGTGAGTGTGTTGATGTTGTTGTTTACTGTTTGTGTGCAGGAGCAGCTTGTTGTTGTGGAGCTCTCTGGCGTGATAAACAACGATATTATGTCCAGACCTGGGGCTACTTGCAAGATACTGGTGCGTTTGGACTATTCTCTTTATATTCATAGCCATAACCTGAGACCTCAGAATTAGGGAGATATTCATATATATATATATATATATATATATATATATATATATATATATATATATATATATATATATATATATATATATATATATATATATATATATATATATATATATATATATATATATATATATATATTTATATATATATATATATATTTATATATATATTTATATATATATATATATATATATATATATATATATATATATATACACATATATATATATATATATATATATACACACACACACATATATATAGCTTCAAGTATTTATTACATATATATACTAGAGATGTCCGATAATGGCTTTTTTGCAGATATTCCGATATTGTCCAACTCTTAATTACCGATTCCGATATCAACCGAGGCCGATACATACAGTCGTGGAATTAACACATTATTATGCCTAATTTTGTTGTGATGCCCCGCTGGAAGCATTAAACAATGTAACAAGGTTTTCCAAAATAAATCAACTCAAGTTATGGACAAAAAACTCAAGTTATGGACAAAAATGCCAACATGGCACTGCCATATTTATTATTGAAGTCACAAAGTGCATTTTTTTTTTTTTAACATGCCTCAAAACAGCAGCTTGGAATTTGGGACATGCTCTCCCTGAGAGAGCATGAGGAGGTTGAGGTTGGCGGGGTTGGGGGGTCCGGGGGGTGTATATTGTAGCGTCCTGGAAGAGTTAGTGCTGCAAAGGGTTCTGGGTATTTGTTCTGTTGTGTTTATGTTGTGTTACGGTGCGGATGTTCTCCCGAAATGTGTTTGTCATTCTTGTGTGGTGTGGCTTCACAGTGTGGCGCATATTTGTAACAGTGTTAAAGGCCTACTGAAATGATTTTTTTTTTATTTAAACGGGGATAGCAGATCTATTCTATGTGTCATACTTGATCATTTCGCGATATTGCCATATTTTTGCTGAAAGGATTTAGTATAGAACAACGACGATAAAGATTGCAACTTTTGGTATCTGATAAAAAAAAGGCTTGCCCCTACCGGAAGTAGCGTAACGTAGTCAGATGAACATATACGCAAAGTTCCCTATTGTTTACAATGATGGCCGCATGAAGTGAGAGAGATTCGGACCGAGAAAGCGACAATTTCCCCATTAATTTGAGCGAGGATGAAAGATTTGTGGCTGAGTAAAGTGCAAGTGAAGGACTAGTGGGGAGTTGAAGCTATTCAGATAGGGAAGATGCTGTGAGAGCCGGGGGTGACCTGATATTCAGCTGGGAATGACTACAACAGTAAATAAACACAAGACATATATATACTCTATTAGCCACAACACAACCAGGCTTATATTTAATATGCCACAAATTAATCCTGCATAAAAGCACCTGCGTGTTTGTTATGCTAGCTCCTAGCTCCTCTGCTAGCTCCTAGCTCCATAGAACACGCCAATACAATTCAAACACCTGATCAACACACACAATCACTCAGCCCAAAAGACCGTTCACCTAACCCAAGGTTCATAAAGCTTATATATTTTTTAAAAGTTACGTACGTGACGCGCACATACGGTCAAGCTATCAAATGTTTAGCAGCCAAGGCTGCATACTCACGGTACCTGATATTCAGCTGGGAATGACTACAACAGTAAATAAACACAAGACATATATATACTCTATTAGCCACAACACAACCAGGCTTATATTTGATATGCCACAAATTAATCCTGCATAAAAACACCTGCGTGTTTGTTATGCTAGCTCCTAGCTCCTATGCTAGCTCCTAGCTCCATAGAACACGCCAATACAATTCAAACACCTGATCAACACACACAATCACTCAGCCCAAAAGACCGTTCACCTAACCCAAGGTCCATAAAGCTTATATATTTAAAAAAAGTTACGTACATACGCAAAAAAAAGTTGCGCCCATACGGTCAAGCGATCAAATGTTTAGAAGCCAAAGCTGCATACTCACAGTAGCACGTCTGCGTCTTTGTCATCCAAATCAAAGTAATCCTGGTAAGAGTCTGTGTTGTCCCAGTTCTCTACAGGCGTCTGTGTATCGAAGTCAAAAGTCCTCCTGGTTAGAGTCTCTGTTATCCGAGTTCTTCCATCTTGACTGCATCTTCCGGGAATGTAAACAAAGAAGCGCCGGCTGTGTACTGTTGTTGCTGACTACGTTCGAAAAATACGTCCATTTCGCACCAACAATTTTCTTCTTTGCTTGCTCAGCTTTCTTCTCCATAATGCAATGAACATGATTGCAACAGATTCACGAACACAGATGTCCAGAATACTGTGGAATTATGAAATGAAAACAGAGCTTTTTCGTATTGGCTTCAATGTGGAAGGCATATCCGTGTTCCCCGTGTTACGTCACGGCATCCTCAGAGGCGTTTCGAACCGGAAGTTTAGCGGCAAATTTAAAATGTCACTTTATAAGTTAACCCGGCCGTATTGGCATGTGTTATAATGTTAAGATTTCATCATTGATATATAAACTATCAGACTGCGTGGTCGGTAGTAGTGGGTTTCAGTAGGCCTTTAAAGTTGTTTATACAGCCACCCTCAGTGTGACCTGTATGGCTGTTGACCAAGTATGGCTTGCATTCACTTGTGTGTGTGAAAAGCCGTAGATATCATGTGATTGGGCCGGCACGCAAAGGCAGTGCCTTTAAGGTTAATTGGCGCTCTGTACTTCTCCCTACGTCCGTGTACACAGCAGCGTTTTAAAAAGTCATACATTTTACTTTTTGAAACCGATACCGATAATTTCCGGAATTACATTTTAAAGCATTTATTGGCCGATAATATCGGCAATCTGATATTATCGGACATCCATAATATATATAAAAGAAATACTTGAATTTCAGTGAATTACAGCTATATGTATGTGTGTGTATGTATATATATATATACATACATACACATATATATATACATACATACATACATACATACATACATACATACATACATACATATATATATACTATATATATATATATATATATATATATATATATATATATATATACTATATATATATATATATATATATATATATATATATACTATATATATATATATATATATATATACTATATATATATATATATATACTATATATATATATATATATATATATATATATATATATATATATATATATATATATATATATATATATATATATATATATATATAGTACAGTTTGTAACTGTACTTGCTGCTTACTTTTAAAAAAAAAAATAACACTCACCTTTCACTATTTGAGTAGCCTTTGTTCTGCCATTTGAGTACTGGCGAGTGCTCTCTGAATTCGGGAACATATCCTTCACGGATTTGTTGAAAACATCCGCAAATGAGAACGGGATGTTGCTTGCAGCTACCATCATAGCCATCTTTGTCTCTGCATATGTTACACCCTGGGGTCTCCATTTAGCAAGGTGGCCCATAATACTGGACTGTGACCGGTGCTACGTTGCCGCAGTCTTGTGCTTCTCTGACCGTTCATGAGTGACTATATCCGTTCGGCCACCGTGTTCAATGGAGAAGTCTGATCTACAAAATGTTCAGGCAGCATACCCCCTTCCCTTTCGAGCTGTCCTGGATGAACTGAAATTATTTTTTTCCATCCTTTTGGAACATGCAAGCGTACTTCTTCTTCTTACTCGTCGTCGCCATGTCTCTTCTTCTGCTTTGTCTTCTGTTCTGATTGCCGCGCTTGACTTCGAGGTGTAACCGTTATTATTGTCCGGCCGGAAACGGCGCCCAGGGAAGGGTGGTTTAGCAATATTGTTGTCCGGGTGGAAATCGGGAGAAATTCGTGAGAATGGTGGCCTCGGGAGATTTTCGGGAGGGGCACTGAAATTCGGGACTCTCCCGGGAAAGTTGGGAGGGTTGGCAAGTATGTTCATAGCACCAATATGATTCATGTTTCCTGTTTTTTTCAAAGGATATTGACAGTGAGCAGCCTATGATGCAACTGGGCCAGAATGTGTTTGCAGGACAATATGAAGGTAAGAGTTAACTTGATTAAAACTAGGCTTACAACATCTCAGTAGAGTGATGTCAGTCAACAAAATACAGTAATACCCCAGCTTACAATAAATTAATTTTATTGGTGCTTCCATCCATCCATCCATCCATTTACCTCCGCATATCCGAGGTCGGGTCGCGGCAGCAGCCTAAGCAGGAAAGCCCAGACTTCCCTCTCCCCAGCCTATATCTGTATCATGAATCAATTTAAGTGGACCCCGACTTAAACAAGTTGAAAAACTTATTCGGGTGTTACCATTTAGTGGTCAATTGTACGGAATATGTACTTCACTGTGCAACCTACTAATAAAAGTCTCAATCAATCAATCAATCAAGCCACTTCGTCCAGCTCTTCCCGGGGGATCCCAAGACATTGCCAGGCCAGCCGGGAGACATAGTCTTCCCAACGTGTCCTGGGTCTTCCCCGTGGCCTCCTACCGGTCGGACGTGCCCGAAACGCCTCCCTAGGGAGGCGTTCGGGTGGCATCCTGACCAGATGCCCGAACCACCTCATCTGACTCCTCTCCATGTGGAGGAGCAGCGGCTTTACTTTGAGTTCCTCCCGGATGACAGAGCTTCTCACCCTATCTCTAAGGGAGAGACCCGCCACGCGGCGGAGGAAGCTCATTTGGGCCGCTTGTACCCGTGATCTTGTCCTTTCGGTCATAACCCAAAGCTCATGACCATAGGTGAGGATGGGAACGTAGATCGACCGGTAAATTGAGAGCTTTGCCTTCCGGCTCAGCTCCTTCTTCACCACAACGGATCGATACAGCGTCCGCATTACTGAAGACGCCACACCGATCCGCCTGTCCATCTCACGATCCACTCTTCCCTCACTCGTGAACAAGACTCCAAGGTATTTGAACTCCTCCACTTGGGACAAGATCTCCTCCCCAACTTGGAGATGGGTTAGGTTATGTTTATTGGTGCTTGCCTCTAAAGAAAAAAAAAATATTTTTTTTATTTTTTTATTGGTGCTTGCCTGAGTACCTCAGAATCTTGTTCACGAGTGAGGGAAGGGTAAAATGAAAACTTACCGTACAATGTCTGCTCTCACTTTGATGACGACTGATAGGATGTCCATATCTTCCTGTTTAGATGAACAATTAATCATGATGCACGCGAAGGGTTAACAAGGAAGTCTCCGTGTGGACTTGTCTTGGTTGTCTCTATCTCCGGGTATACATTGAATGTCACAGATGAACAACTTCTAGATTAATTGCTAAATCCTCCTTTTATCCAGATGAGAGGCATGATTCATAATCTAAAATAACTTTGAGGAGCCGAGACGCAACGATGCAGGAGCAGCAGGACATGGCTGCCGGCTCACAGCAAAGCAGCATAGGGCTACTTCGCTGTCTGTATCATTGTGCCGCTAAGAAATAGTTTGTTTGTGTTAGCGCTTACAATAACAACATCGCTAATATTCAGGTCACGATATGTATAAAGATTATTGTTGGCAGGTTTTGGTTGGTTATTTAGAGCAGTGTGTTTCAACCACTTGTGTGCCGCGAGATACAGTCTGCTGTGCCGTGGGAGATGATCTAATTTCACCTAGTTGGGTTAAAAATATTTTTTGCAAACCAGTAATTATAATCCGCAAATAATGTGCCGTTGTCGAGTGTCTGTACTGTCTGGAGTTTGGCAGATTTACCACGTTATACTCTTCCATATCAGTAGGTGGCGGCAGGTAGTTAATTGCTTCGTAGATGTCGGAAACAGCGGGAGGCAGCGTGCAGGTAAAAAGGTGTCTAATGCTTAAACCAAAAATAAAAGGTGAGTGACCCTAAGAAAAGGCATTGAAGCTTAGGGAAGGCGATGCAGAACCAAACTAAAACTGAACCGGCTACAAAGTAAACAAAAACAGAATGCTGGACGACAGCAAAGACTTACTGTGGAGCAAAGACGCCGTCCAATCAACAATGTCCCCACAAAGAAGGATAACAACATCTGAAATATTCTTGATTGCTAAAACAAAGCAGGTGTGGGGAATATTGCTCAAAGGAAGACATGAAACTGCTACAAGAAAATACCAAAAAAAGAGAAAAAGCCACCAAAATAGGAGCGCAAGACAAGAACTAAAACACTACACACAGGAAAACAGCAAAAAACTCCAAATAAGTCAGGGTGTGATGTGACAGGTGGTGACAGTACACCCACTTTGTGACAAGAGCTATATTGATGCATGCTTGGTTATGCTTTAAAGTCATATCCAACAATTGCGACGACGACTTTTTATTGTCTATCGGCTGCTGAGTTTCAGTTTTTAATGATTTCTGCTGGTGGTGTGCCTCCGCATTTTTTCATTGAAAAAAAATGTGCCTTGGCTTAAAAAAGGTTGAAAAACACTGATTTAGAGGGTTTTGTGGGCAAAATAGAGAGCCCCTATTGACTACATTGTTAGCAGACTTTTTATGTGTTTATTTATTTACGATATGTATAAAAAAAGAAAAACATATATGTTAATTTCTTATATAGAGATTGCGAATGATAGACAGCACATCTTTCTAATTTTTGCGTATTTCCAGTATGACTGATATGATACTATGGTCAGAGTGCAGAAGCGTAAATACCGTGACGTCAATCTCCGGAAATAGCCGAAGGTATTCGGAGTGGAATATTCAAAATGGCTGACTGAATTTTTGGAATTTTGTGATGTTTGAACTGTGTTTTCACATACTTTGCGGACTGTAAATACGATTGGATATGGTTTAATGGATACAAAGAAACACAATTAAGCATATAAAGTCAACTTCTTTTTCCACTCTTCGGGTACTTAATAGCATAATAATTAGTCAAGAGACAGCTCTTATCTCAAAATACTCTTAGGTTGGGGTACTCATAAATTGAGGTACCACTGTATTAAACTGCACGTCCAAAACAATGACTATTTTTTTTCTCCCCCTCTCACTGGAAAGATGCCCTTGGAACATGTGTTCTATTTGAGGAGGGACCAGGCACAGGTAAAGTGTAACATTGTTCTCAAGAGTCACTGTTGTTTGTGACACTATTGAAGTGTTGTGTGTGTGTGTGTGTGTGTGTGTGGTGTGTGTGTGTGTGTGTGTGTGTGTGTGTGTGTGTGTGTGTGTGTGTGTGTGTGTGTGTGTGTGTGTGTGTGTGTGTGTGTGTGTGTGTGTGTGTGTGTGTGTGTGTACAGGAACCTCCGGCAGTGGACCAGCGCTCAAGTACAAGTGTCACACTGTTAAGAAACTGATGATGCAGCGAGTTTTCCTCAGTGACAAAAAAGAAAATGGAGCAGACTCAGGTAAACCCGAAGAGTTCAAAGAAATATTATTTCACCATGTGCTTCATAGACATTTAATCAGGCTTCTGTTATTATAACACAGTATTTAGTAGTATTTATTCACATAATTGCAGAAATTACCCGGCCAATTATGGTCATGCGTTTATTTATTCTCTACATTTTTAAATAATAATTCGGTTAGAATTTTTTTGAAACCCAAGTAATGATACTTAATTAAACATTTAAGTAGTCGTTAAATAGTTTTTATTCTTAATGCCCTTTTTGAGGCAACCCTTTCATTTGTCTGGGCTTTGGAGAGACAGTGTACAGCACCAATGGCTGCGTTGTGGGGCCCTTGATATATTTAATAATAATTTTAAATATCTAACTACGGCCTATGTCCTTTTTGTCTCTTATATTTTTTTTCCTGGAGACTAAATTATCTGTAAAACGTTTTTTCCCACCGATTTTTTAATCAATCAAAGTTTACTTATATAGCCCTAAATCACGAGTGTCTCAAAGGGCTGCACAAGCCACAATGACATCCTCGGCTCAGATCCCACATCAGGGCAAGAAAAAAGTCAACCCAATGGGATGACGATGAGAAACCTTGGAGGGGACCACAGATGTGGGGACCCCCCCTGGGGGCCTGGTGCAATGGACGTCGAGAGGATCTAGCATAATAGTGTAAGAGTCCAGTCTATAGTGGATCTAAAATAATAGTGTGAGAGTCCAGTCCATAGTGGATCTAACATAATAGTGAGAGAGTCCAGTCCATACTGGATCTAACATAATAGTGTGAGAGTCCAGTCCATAGTGGATCTAACATAATAGTGTGAGAGTCCAGTCCATAGTGGATCTAACATAATAGTGTGAGAGTCCAGTCCATAGTGGATCTAACATAATAGTGTGAGAGTCCAGTCCATAGTGGATCGAACATAATAGTGTGAGAGTCCAGTCCATAGTGGATCTAACATAATAGTGAGAGAGTCCAGTCCATAGTGGATCTAACATAATAGTGTGAGAGTCCAGTCCATAGTGGATCTAACATAATAGTCTGAGAGTTCAGTCCATAGTGGATCTAACATAATAGTGAGAGAGTCCAGTCCATTGTGGATCTAACATAATAGTGTGAGAGTCCAGTCCATAGTGGATCTAACATAATAGTGAGAGTCCAGTCCATAGTGGATCTAACATAATAGTGAGAGTCCAGTCCATAGTGGATCGAACATAATAGTGTGAGAGTCCAGTCCATAGTGGATCTAACATAATAGTGAGAGAGTCCAGTCCATAGTGGATCTAACATAATAGTGTGAGAGTCCAGTCCATAGTGGATCTAACATAATAGTGTGAGAGTTCAGTCCATAGTGGATCTAACATAATAGTGAGAGAGTCCAGTCCATTGTGGATCTAACATAATAGTGTGAGAGTCCAGTCCATAGTGGATCTAACATAATAGTGAGAGTCCAGTCTATAGTGGATCTAACATAATAGTGAGAGTCCAGTCCATAGTGGATCTAACATAATAGTGTGAGAGTCCAGTCCATAGTGTATCTAACATAATAGTGTGAGAGTCCAGTCCATAGTGGATCTAACATAATATTGTGAGAGTCCAGTCCATAGTGGATCCAACATAAATTATTCTTATTATTTAAAATGTTGTAATCTTTAGCACAGGGATGCCTAAAGGTTTTTGCCTCCAGGGGTCAAAGTGAAAATGTACCAAACAGCGATTGTAGGTGTGGAACACAAATAGCCTAAATGTAAATAATAAAGTTGCTACCCTTTGGCGGGCCAAACGAAACAACTTGAGCCTAGGGCTGGGCGATTATTGTTGATTGCGATTAATTTGTAAGTAATTTTGTAAGAAGGAGCTGAGCTGGAAGGCGAAACTCTCAATTTACCGGTCGATCTACGTTCCCATCCTCACCTATGGTCATGAGCTTTGGGTTATGACCGAAAGGACAAGATCACGGGTACAAGCGGCCCAAACGAGTTTCCTCCGCCGGGTGGCGGGTCTCTCCCTTAGAGATAGTGTGAGAAGCTCTGTCATCCGGGAGGAGCTCAAAGTAAAGCTGCTGCTCCTCCACATGGAGAGGAGCCAGATGAGGTGGTTCGGGCATCTGGTCAGGATGCCACCCGAACGCCTCCCTAGGGAGGTGTTTAGGGCACGTCCGACCGGTAGGAGGCCACGGGGAAGACCCAGGACACGTTGGGAAGACTATGTCTCCCGGCTGGCCCCCGGGAGGAGCTGGACGAAGTGGCTGGGGAGAGGGAAGTCTGGGCTTCTCTGCTTAGGCTGCTGCCCCCGCGACCCGACCTCAGATAAGCGGAAGAAGATGGATGGATGGAAGTTTGGATGAGAGGAAAAAAATATTTGTGATAATTTTTTTGCCATATTGCCAGCCCCACTTTTGGCTTATTTTGTTCTTTCAAACTGCAACTTTACAAAGGTTGTTTATTCTCCAGGCTGTTTTGTGACGTTTTGCGTGACACAAATCACATTTAAGTAAAAGCCACTACTTTATGAAATATAGAATTTCTGTATATCACAGCATACTTTTTATTTTTTTCATTAGCAGCAGGCGGTGAAGGTGACAAGCAGGGAGACACCGTCTGCCAGTCTGATCTGGAAACTAAAGAAGACTCTGCAAAAGGATGACAACATGGTCACGTGGGGGAAAAAGGCAGTTCCATTCTTTCAACTGTGTTGCAGTTCATCTGGGACATTATATGCACAGACAGATTCTAGTTATTACACATCCCTTTTTCCGTCTTTGAAAGAAGGGTGAAACGTACCAAACTCGATGCTAAACTATGTATCCCTTGATGTAATGGCTGATAACATGCTTTGTGACATCATCAACAAAGTATTTCAGTGTACATTCAGGATGTGAGACATGGAGCCTGTTTAGAGCACCGCAAGCAGTGAAGGTCATGATAAACGAAGATGTCTCTAATTCAGTGTTTTTCAACCTTTTTTTAAGCCAAGGCACATTTTTTTCAAAAAAATGCGGAGGCACACCACCAGCAGAAATCTTTAAAAACTGAAACTCAGCAGCCGATATTGACAATAAAAAAGTCGTCGTCGCAAGTGCTGGATATGACTTTAAAGCATAACCAAGCATGCATCAATATAGCTCTTGTCTCAAAGTAGGTGTACTGTCACCAACTGTCACATCACACCCTGACTTATTTGGAGGTTTTTGCTGTTTTCCTGTGTGTATTGTTTTACTTCTTGTCTTGCGCTCCTATTTTGGTGGCTTTTTCTCTTTTTGGTATTTTCCTGTAGCAGTTTCATGTCTTCCTTTGAGCGATATTTCCCACACCTGCTTTGTATTAGCAATCCAGAATATTTCAGTTGTTTTTATTAGGGATGTCC
Organism: Entelurus aequoreus; assembly: GCF_033978785.1. Classification (NCBI taxonomy): domain Eukaryota; kingdom Metazoa; phylum Chordata; class Actinopteri; order Syngnathiformes; family Syngnathidae; genus Entelurus; species Entelurus aequoreus. The sequence continues at coordinate 54,021,229 of NC_084740.1, forward strand.
GATAATGGCTTTTTGCCGATATCCGATATGCCGATATTGTCCAACTCTTTAATTACCGATACCGATATCAACCGATATATACAGTCGTGGAATTAACACATTATTATGCCTAATTTGGACAACCAGGTATGGTGAAGATAAGGTACTTTTTAAAAAAATGAATCAAATAAAATAAGATAAATAAATTAAAAACGTTTTCTTGAATAAAAAAGAAAGTAAAACAATATAAAAACAGTTACATAGAAACTAGTAATTAATGAAAATTTGTAAAATTAACTGTTAAAGGTTAGTATTATTAGTGGACCAGCAGCACGCACAATCATGTGTGCTTATGGACTGTATCCCTTGCAGACTGTATTGATATATATTGATATATAATGTAGGAACCAGAATATTAATAACAGAAAGAAACAACCCTTTTGTGTGAATGAGTGTAAATGGGGGAGGGACTTTTTTTGGGTTGGTGCACTAATTGTAAGTGTATCTTGTGTTTTTTATGTGGATTTAATAAAAAAAAACACGATACTGATAATAAAAAAAAATGATACCGATAATTTCCGATATTACATTTTAACGCATTTATCGGCCGATAATATCGGCAGACCGATATTATCGGACATCTCTAGTTTTTATCCTTCTTTGTGTGGACATTGTTGATTGTCATGTCATGTTCGGTTGTACTTTGTGGACGCCGTCTTTGCTCCACAGTAAGTCTTTGCTGTCGTCCAGCATTCTGTTTTTGTTTACTTTATAGCCAGTTCAGTTTTAGTTTGGTTCTGCATAGCCTTCCCTAAGCTTCAATGCCTTTTCTCAGGGACACTCACCTTTTGTTTATATTTGGTTTAAACATTAGACACCTTTTTACCTGCACGCTGCCTCCCGCTGTTTCCGACATCTACGAAGAAATTAGCTACCTGCTGCCACCTCCTGATATGGAAGAGTATAATGTGGTAAGTCTGCCAATCTCCAGACAGTACAGACACTCAACAAAGGCACATTATTTGCGGATTATAATTACTGGTTTGCAAAAAAAGATTTTAACCCAAATAGGTGAAATTAGATCATCTCCCACAGCACACTAGTTGAAAAACACTGCTCTAATTAATAGCACAGTAGTAATTCGAGGGGCGGCATAGCTCAGTTGGTAGAGTGGCCGTGCCAGCAACTTCAGGGTTCCAGGTTTGATTCCTGCTTTCGCACACGACATCTCCTTTCCGGACAGGCTAACCTCCTCCAACTTCCGAGGACAAAGCTACGAACAATAGGAGACCGGGCTTTCTGCTCCGCCGCTCCCAGTCTGTGGAATGCTCTCCCTGACCACCTGATGGCACCACAGACTGTGGATGCTTTTTAAAAAAAGGCTTAAAAATCCTTCTTTTTGAAAAAGCCTTTTTTTTAGATATATACATACTAGTTTTAGCTATTTGGCTGTTCTAGTTTTTATTTTATTTTTTAATACACTGTAGCACTTTGAGGTTGTTTACTCAATGTAAAGTGCTTTTTACAAATAAAATCTATTATTATTATTATTTCGCCATCCTAGTCACTGCCGTTGTGTCCTTGGGCAAGACACTTTACCCACCTGCTCCCGGTGCCACCCACACTGGTTTAAATGTAACTTAGATATTGGGTTTCACTATGTAAAGCGCTTTGAGTCACTAGAGAAAAGCGCTACATAAATATAATTCACTTCACTACTACTACACTAATAATCCAATCCACTTTATTTATATAGCACATTTAAACAACAAAAATGTTTCCAAAGTGCTGCACAACAATATTAAAAACAATATTCAAATATTATCCTAGCTCCACCAATGACTGAATAAAAACAAAAAATAAATAAATATAAAACCAATATAAAAATAAATATGATTAAAAACGATTTTAAAGGGTAAAGCCAATTAAAAACTAATAATGCATCAGTTTAAGAAAGTACACCATAAATCAGTTGTCTGGTGGAGAGTGTCGTGTACGTCATTGAAATAGAAATATACACGCGCATCTCGGAATAGGAATATTTGTCACTGTAAAAACAATTAGTGTATCCGTCCATCCCTTTCCTACCGCTTGTCCCTTATTAGTGTAAGAATGGACCGTACGTTGTTGACTTTGTGGACGTGGCGGTTTTGGGCCAATCCAATCACCGATGAAGCGAAGTGGACCAATGAGCGGGCGACATCGCACCGGCGTCCACGGCCTCCTATTGGCCAGTTGGCGACAGGGGAACCGGAAGCATAAGGTTGTGTTTCCGGGAGGCGGGTCCAACGCCACATCGACCAACTTCTCCCAAGACGTCGGTAAGTACACTTGGAAAATGTCGCCCTGAGGCACCAAACTTGTTAGCTCTGCAATGTTTGGTGTCGGAATACAACAATGTAGGAAGCTATTGAAAGCGTCACATAGACTTAAGTCGATGTTTAAAATGCTTGGAACGTGACGCTATTGTAACCTTTCTAATGTCGCGCCTAACGTTGGACTTAAGGAAATTAACCGTTGCTCTTAACACCTAATTCACTAAGTCTAAGATGTGTTGCCTTTACTACATTTTGTCTTTCTATATTGGACATTTTTCGCAAATACTTTGTGCTTTGAAATGTCTTTGTAATTTATACTCACCCAACGTCAAGATGCAAGCTGGCTTCCTGAGCTTTTAAGTGTATGTTAATAATGTAATTACTATAGGAACACATGTAACAACATGGACAATTCCAATATTGTTGTCAGTATTTCTACAAGACAACTTCAATAGTGTTGTCTAATTCCAATATTGTTGTCAGTATTTCTACAAGACAACTTCAATAGTGTTGTCTAATTCCAATATTGTTGTCAGTATTTCTACGAGACAAGTTCAATAGTGTCTAATTCCAATATTGTTGTCAGTATTTCTACAAGACAAGTTCAATAGTGTCTAATTCCAATATTGTTGTCAGTATTTCTACAAGACAAGTTCAATAGTGTCTAATTCCAATATTGTTGTCAGTATTTCTACAAGACAACTTCAATAGTGTTGTCTAATTCCAATATTGTTGTCAGTATTTCTACGAGACAACTTCAATAGTGTTGTCTAATTCCAATATTGTTAGTATTTCTACAAGACAACTTCAATAGTGTTGTGTAATTCCAATATTGTTGTCAGTATTTCTACAAGACAACTTCAATAGTATTGTCTAATTCCAATATTGTTGTCAGTATTTCTGCAAGACAACTTCAATAGTGTTGTCTAATTCCAATATTGTTGTCAGTATTTCTGCAAGACAAGTTCAATAGTGTCTAATTCCAATATTGTTGTCAGTATTTCTACAAGACAACTTCAATAGTGTTGTCTAATTCCAATATTGTTGTTAGTATTTCTGCAAGACAACTTCAATAGTGTCTAATTCCAATATTGTTGTCAGTATTTCTACAAGACAACTTCAATAGTGTCTAATTCCAATATTGTTGTCAGTATTTCTACAAGACAACTTCAATAGTGTTGTCTAATTCCAATATTGTTGTCAGTATTTCTACAAGACAACTTCAATAGTGTTGTCTAATTCCAATATTGTTGTCAGTATTTCTGCAAGACAACTTCAATAGTGTCTAATTCCAATATTGTTGTCAGTATTTCTACAAGACAACTTCAATAGTGTTGTCTAATTCCAATATTGTTGTTAGTATTTCTGCAAGACAACTTCAATAGTGTCTAATTCCAATATTGTTGTCAGTATTTCTACAAGACAACTTCAATAGTGTTGGCTAATTCCAATATTGTTGTATTTCTACAAGACAACTTCAATAGTGTCTAATTCCAATATTGTTGTCAGTATTTCTACAAGACAACTTCAATAGTGTTGTCTAATTCCAATATTGTTAGTATTTCTGCAAGACAACTTCAATAATGTTGTCTAATTCCAATATTGTTGTTAGTATTTCTACAAGACAACTTCAATAGTGTCTAATTCCAATATTGTTGTCCGTATTTCTACAAGACAACTTCAATAGTGTTGTCTAATTCCAATATTGTTGTCAGTATTTCTACAAGACAACTTCAATAGTGTTGTCTAATTCCAATATTGTTGTCAGTATTTCTACAAGACAAGTTCAATAGTGTTGTCTAATTCCAATATTGTGGTCAGTATTTCTACAAGACAACTTCAATAGTGTTGTCTAATTCCAATATTATTTGTATTTCTACAAGACAACTTCAATAGTGTTGTCTAATTCCAATATTGTTTGTATTTCTACAAGACAACTTCAATAGTGTTGTCTAATTCCAATATTGTTTGTATTTCTACAAGACAACTTCAATAGTGTCTAATTCCAATATTGTTGTCAGTATTTCTACAAGACAAGTTCAATAGTGTCTAATTCCAATATTGTTGTCAGTATTTCTGCAAGACAAGTTCAATAGTGTCTAATTCCAATATTGTTGTCAGTATTTCTACAAGACAACTTCAATAGTGTTGTCTAATTCCAATATTGTTGTTAGTATTTCTACAAGACAACTTCAATAGTGTTGTCTAATTCCAATATTGTTTGTATTTCTACAAGACAACTTCAATAGTGTTGTCTAATTCCAATATTGTTTGTATTTCTACAAGACAACTTCAATAGTGTCTAATTCCAATATTGTTGTCAGTATTTCTGCAAGACAACTTCAATAGTGTCTAATTCCAATATTGTTGTCAGTATTTCTACAAGACAACTTCAATAGTGTTGTCTAATTCCAATATTGTTGTTAGTATTTCTACAAGACAACTTCAATAGTGTTGTCTAATTCCAATATTGTTGTCAGTATTTCTACAAGACAACTTCAATAGTGTCTAATTCCAATATTGTTGTCAGTATTTCTACAAGACAACTTCAATAGTGTTGTCTAATTCCAATATTGTTTGTATTTCTACAAGACAACTTCAATAGTGTATAATTCCAATATTGTTGTCAGTATTTCTACAAGACAAGTTCAATAGTGTCTAATTCCAATATTGTTGGTATTTCTACAAGACAACTTCAATAGTGTTGTCTAATTCCAATATTGTTTGTATTTCTACAAGACAACTTCAATAGTGTCTAATTCCAATATTGTTGTCAGTATTTCTACAAGACAAGTTCAATAGTGTCTAATTCCAATATTGTTGTCAGTATTTCTGCAAGACAAGTTCAATAGTGTCTAATTCCAATATTGTTGTCAGTATTTCTACAAGACAACTTCAATAGTGTTGTCTAATTCCAATATTGTTGTTAGTATTTCTACAAGACAACTTCAATAGTGTTGTCTAATTCCAATATTGTTTGTATTTCTACAAGACAACTTCAATAGTGTTGTCTAATTCCAATATTGTTTGTATTTCTACAAGACAACTTCAATAGTGTCTAATTCCAATATTGTTGTCAGTATTTCTGCAAGACAACTTCAATAGTGTCTAATTCCAATATTGTTGTCAGTATTTCTACAAGACAACTTCAATAGTGTTGTCTAATTCCAATATTGTTGTTAGTATTTCTACAAGACAACTTCAATAGTGTTGTCTAATTCCAATATTGTTGTCAGTATTTCTACAAGACAACTTCAATAGTGTCTAATTCCAATATTGTTGTCAGTATTTCTACAAGACAACTTCAATAGTGTTGTCTAATTCCAATATTGTTTGTATTTCTACAAGACAACTTCAATAGTGTATAATTCCAATATTGTTGTCAGTATTTCTACAAGACAAGTTCAATAGTGTCTAATTCCAATATTGTTGTCAGTATTTCTGCAAGACAAGTTCAATAGTGTCTAATTCCAATATTGTTGTCAGTATTTCTACAAGACAACTTCAATAGTGTTGTCTAATTCCAATATTGTTGTTAGTATTTCTACAAGACAACTTCAATAGTGTTGTCTAATTCCAATATTGTTTGTATTTCTACAAGACAACTTCAATAGTGTTGTCTAATTCCAATATTTTTTGTATTTCTACAAGACAACTTCAATAGTGTCTAATTCCAATATTGTTGTCAGTATTTCTACAAGACAAGTTCAATAGTGTCTAATTCCAATATTGTTGTCAGTATTTCTGCAAGACAACTTCAATAGTGTCTAATTCCAATATTGTTGTCAGTATTTCTACAAGACAACTTCAATAGTGTTGTCTAATTCCAATATTGTTGTTAGTATTTCTACAAGACAACTTCAATAGTGTTGTCTAATTCCAATATTGTTGTTAGTATTTCTACAAGACAACTTCAATAGTGTCTAATTCCAATATTGTATTTCTACAAGACAACTTCAATAGTGTCTAATTCCAATATTGTAGTCAGTATTTCTACAAGACAACTTCAATAGTGTTGTCTAATTCCAATATTGTTGTCAGTATTTCTACAAGACAACTTCAATAGTGTTGTCCAATTCCAATATTGTTGTCAGTATTTCTACAAGACAACTTCAATAGTGTCTAATTCCAATATTGTTGTCAGTATTTCTACAAGACAACTTCAATAGTGTTGTCTAATTCCAATATTGTTGTCAGTATATCTACAAGACAACTTCAATAGTGTCTAATTCCAATATTGTTCTCAGTATTTCTACAAGACAACTTCAATAGTGTTGTCTAATTCCAATATTGTTGTCAGTATTTCTACAAGACAACTTCAATAGTGTCTAATTCCAATATTGTTGTCAGTATTTCTACAAGACAACTTCAATAGTGTTGTCTAATTCCAATATTGTTGTCAGTATATCTACAAGACAACTTCAATAGTGTCTAATTCCAATATTGTTCTCAGTATTTCTACAAGACAACTTCAATAGTGTTGTCTAATTCCAATATTGTTGTCAGTATTTCTACAAGACAACTTCAATAGTGTTGTCTAATTCCAATATTGTTGTTAGTATTTCTACAAGACAACTTCAGTAGTGTTGTCAGTATTTATTTGGATTTAATTTAATTTAGATGAGTTTATTTCAAAGGGGACAATGCAAGTTCATAAAAACACATGACTACACATGGTTAAAAAAAAGGCAGAATTAGGCTAGTTTTCATCTGTAGTCGCCTGGCCATGATGTAAAAAAGGCAGTAAAATTACAATTTCAAAGAAAGCGAGAGAAAAAGAGAAAAAAAAACACACAATACATACACTATATGATCAAAAATAAAATACAACATAACGTTTATCTTAGCATCGAAACAGATCTTTTAGTGCCGACAGCTGTAGGCGTTGATAAGCCACATTTAAAAAATGTTTGTGAAGGCCTTATAAGTTGTGAGCAGTTTAAACTCCTCAGGTACTGAGTTTCACACATTTGCGCTCCTTACTGACCAGGCCCACTTACTGAAAGTGCTCCTGCGCAGAGGAATATAACAGTCACCTCTGACAGAGCCTTGAGTGACACGCTCACGACTGTTCCTTTGGCTGATGAACTCTGCCAGAGGATCTGGAGCAAATTCATGCAGGACTTTATAGCTCACTTTTAAGTCTGCAAATGTGTGAAATACTGTCCCAGGTTAAAATACTGTATTTGTTTTTAGAATGGCACAGTGCTGATAGTGCCTAGGTTTTTTTAATCCATAACCTTAATTGCTTGTTTGTACAAGATTTGCAATGGGTTTTTTTGGGAACTCTGACCAGCCTGAGACCAGCTGGTAAGGCTTCAGTAGTGTTGTCAGTATTTCTACAAAACAATTTCAGTAGTGTTGTCAGTATTTCTACAAGAAGTGTCTGAAAATCATCGAATGCAAATACAATTTTGCAGCTTCAGTTGACATTTCATTTCGAATTGCACGAAAATTTGCGAGATTAAACTTGATTATTTTACATCAGTGTTTTTCAACCATATCTGAGCCAAGGCACATTTTTTTCATTGAAAAAATCCGGAGGCACACCACCAGCAGAAAACATTAAAAAAATGAAGCTCAGTAGCCGATATTGACAAGAAAAGGTCGTTCTCGCAATTGTTGGATATAAATGAAACTATAACCAAGCATGCATCACTATTAGGGTTGGGTATCGTTTGAAATTGAACGATTCCGATTCCGATTCCTGTCAATTCTCGATTCCGAATTCTTTTAAGAGGCAGGGTCAAAAAAAAGTTTAGGATATTTTAAATGAGCTAGCTAACCTACAGTCTTTCTGAATGAAATAGTCTGACATTCTCCATCAATTTGAATTCTATTAACTTTTTATGAACTTTACTATAAATTCCTCACAGGGCTGTTTTCAACTAGAATATAAATATCAAATCTATGAACTTGAATATAAATATTATAAATTATGAATACATTTTCCCAGGGGTACACTTTCCTCAAGAGAGCTTTATTTTTGAAAACCTCATGAAAACACATTTACACACACACAAGTGTATGATGCTGCAGGAAACCTCATGAAAACACATTTAGACATAAGTGTATGATGCTGCAGGAAACCTCATGAAAACACATTTACACATAAGTGTATGATGCTGCAGGAAACCTCATGAAAACGCATTTACACAAGTGTATGATGCTGCAGGAAACCTCATGAAAACACATTTACACATAAGTGTATGATGCTGCAGGAAACCTCATGAAAACACATTTACACACAAGTGTATGATGCTGCAGGAAACCTCATGAAAACACATTTACACATAAGTGTATGATGCTGCAGGAAACCTCATGAAAACACATTTACACATAAGTGTATGATGCTGCAGGAAACCTCATGAAAACACATTTACACACAAGTGTATGATGCTGCAGGAAACCTCATGAAAACACATTTACACATAAGTGTATGATGCTGCAGGAAACCTCATGAAAACACATTTACACATAAGTGTATGATGCTGCAGGAAACCTCATGAAAACACATTTACACATAAGTGTATGATGCTGCAGGAAACCTCATGAAAACACATTTACACACACAAGTGTATGATGCTGCAGGTACTTAAAAATGTTACCGTGCTCCCACTGATGGGCTAACCTGGTGCAGAAAAGCAAATAAACAATAAGAAACAACTTGCAAAACCCAGTCCAGATTAGCAGCAGGTACAGTATAAAATCAGAGACAGTTCTTGTTTAGGAAAATGACCATATCCGCCTTCTCAGGCAGGATGCGGGAGCGTTCTGGACAGATAGTGTCTCCTGCTGTGGAAAATACACGTTCGCTGGGTGTGGAAGAAGCTTGAACGCATAAATAGGAGAAAGCTAGATCTGACAGCAAAGGATAAGTCTTTTGTTGGTTCCACCGGACCACCACCATGCAGCAGGGTCGTCAGACATAAGTATCGGTGGAACGTCCTGGTACATCTGCAGCTCTCTCTCCACTCGTTTCTTGATGGACATGGAGCTCTGTTATTTTGCGGTTATTTCATTTTTTTTTATAAAGTAAAGCCACACTTTCGACCGCCGACGCCCGCTATCCATGCTTGAGCTTGACTGACTCGCTCGGCTATGCTAACACTTCCGGCGGTGGGCGCTTCTTCGTTGGTGTTCAGCGGCTTCTTCTTCCGGTTCGGCGGACATATTTTTTTCCGGTCGGCTGACTGGGTATCGAAAATAGGAATCGAAATTTAAACTTTTGAACGATTCCGGGAGAATCGGAAAGTTAGTCCCGGTTCCAATCGATACTCGATACCCAACCCTAATCACTATAGCTCTTGTCTCAAATTAGGTGTACTGTCACGACCTGTCACATCAAGCCCTGACTTATTTAGAGTTTTTTGCTGTTTTCCTGTGTGTAGTGTTTTAGTTCTTGACTAGCGCTCCTATTTTGGTGGCTTTTCCTCATTTGTTGGTATTTTCCTGTAGCAGTTTCATGTCTTCCTTGAACGCTATTCCCTGCACCTGCTTTGTTTTCGCAGTCAAGACTATTTAAGTTGCGCAGACGCTATCCTTCTTAGTGTGGACATTGTTGATTGTCATGTACGGATGTACTTTGTGGACGCCGTCTGCTCCACACGCTGTAAGTCTTTGCTGTCGTCCAGCATTCTGTTTTTGTTTACTTTTCAGCCAGTTCAGTTTTATTGATCTATACAAACCATGTTCCTGACATCTACAAAGCAATGATCTACCTGCTGCCACCTACTGATATGGAAGAGTATTATACGGTTACTCTGCCGAGCTCTAGACAGCACAGACACTCAACAACGGCACATTTGCGGATTATAATTACTGGTTTGCAAAAAATATTTTCAACCCAATAAAGTGAAATTACATAATCTCCCACGGCACACCAGACTGTATCTCACGGCACACTAGTGTACCGCGCGCGGCACAGTGGTTGAAAAACACTGTTTTACACAATTTGCCAATATGGGCTTTGAAAGAAAGTGCAGAATCTATTATTAACCCAAAATATTTATATTGGCTGACAATTTGTATTCTTTCTCCATTAATATGTATGTCGGAGTCAGATGATACTTTTTGTGTTTTAGTTACATACATGCCTACAGTTTTATACAAGTGTTGTCAGTATTTATACAAAATCATTGGGTCATTAGTTGCTAGTAACGGTTTATAGTACATCCTTACAGTAGCTACAAGCTAAGGGATTGCATCATGCACGAAACTGGAAAAAATGAGCTCACAAATCAGCACACTTGCCATGTTTCGTCACCATGCCGCCAACCAACATCTGCCAATTCTCTAGGGTCTGCGTACATGAGCAAGATGGAGCTGCGGCCATTCCTCATGTGCTTTGCTCTCTGCGTGGTTTACGCCACAAGCAAGCCCACGGAGAAGAAGGATCGCATTCACCACGACGAGCCCCTCAGCAACCGAGAGCACGACGACGCAGAGAGCTTCGACTACGACCATGAGGCCTTTCTGGGACAAGAGGACGCCAAGACCTTTGACCAGCTCACCCCGGAGGAGAGCAAGGAGCGACTTGGGTAAGCGTACTTTGAAATTAATTTCAGGTTTATACATCTAGAAAGTAATTCAGAATCTGCAGGTTAGTTGCTGAGTGATGCTGCCACTAAACAGAGATTCTAGTCAATCTGATTAGATGCTTAAGGCGATAATGACATGGCATCTGGTACCCGTTTGAAGAAAAGTCTTGTGTCTTCAAACCAAATTGTTTGGCCTAAAAAAAGTAGGGATGTAGCGGTATCAAAATCTTCACAATAATGCTGTGACGCCTGACGGTATCAAACAAAAACTTGGGGATTGTAGTTTTTTCCTGGCACTTTTACTTTGGTGCGTCAGAAAATAAATGACATCTCCTCTGCGCAGCGCGGGGCCGCAATGTTGAGGCGTGGAGTGCCGTAAAGGGGAGAGCAAAAGGAAGCAGGAAGTGACGTGTGTTCCACCTTGTAGTAGATAAGAGGAATAGTTGTTTTTTAAATAAATTTCCAACTTTTTGAGTTATGTTGCCAACAAGCAAACCCCGGCCAAAATATAACCTCTATGGCGCAGGTAATAAAGCGTGCCATGTACCAAAGCTACTTGATAAGCTACCATCACCCGCAAAAGATCAAACTAAACGTCAATCTGTAAGGTATTTACAATATTAAAAGTTAAAATGTGAGTTAACTTTTCTGAGAAACTGCATTTTCCAAACTCGTATAAAAATGTCCACTGTGTTTTTCAACCACTGTGCTGCGGCACACTAGTGTGCCGTGAGATACAGTCTGGTGTGCCGTGGGAGATTATCTAATTTCACCTATTTGGGTTAAAAATATTTTTTGCAAACCAGTAATTATAATCTGCAAATAATGTGTTGTTGTTGAGTGTCTGTGCTGTCGGCAGACTTACCACGTTATACTATTAGATGTCGGAAACAGCGGGAGGCAGAGTGCAGGTAAAAAGGTGTCTAATGCTTAAACCAAAAATTAAAAAAAGGTGAGTGTCCCTAAGAAAAGGCATTGAAGCTTAGGGAAGGCTATGCAGAATGAAACTAAAACTGAACTGGCTACAAAGTAAACAAAAACAGAATGCTGGACGACAGCAAAGACTTACTGCGGAGCAAAGACAGCGTCCACAATGTACATCCGAACACGACATGACAATCAACAATGTCCACACAAAGAAAGATAAAAACAACTGAAATATTCTTGATTGCTAAAACAAAGCAGGTGTGGGATGGGGAACAGCGGTCAAGGAAGACATGAAACTGAAGAGAAGAGAAAAAGCCACCAAAATAGGAGCGCAAGACAAGAAGTAAAACACTACACACAGGAAAACAGCAAAAGTCCAAATAAGTCAGGGTGTGATGTGACAGGTGGTGACAGTACACCTACTTTGAGACAAGAGCTATATTGATGCTTTAAAGTCATATCCAACAATTGCGACAACGACTTTTTATTGTCAATATCAGCTGCTGAGTTTCGGTTTTTAATGATTTCTGCTGGTGGTGTGCCTCCACATTTTTTCAATGAAGAAAATGTGCTTTGGCTCAAAAAAGGTTGAAAAACACTGCTGTAGAGGACACTGCTTCTCAGAAAGTAAACACTGAGGTACAGTGAATTTTCCCACACAATTATTTGTACTTAAAAATACATGTTTGTAGTAATAAATATGATTTGAACACTTTAGCATTATGTTTGTGTTTAATTACAGCAAGTGTGTTTATCCTAAACTTTTCTGCCACTACATTTTACACACTATCTCATTTTCAAGTCTTTTTTGTTTGCACCACAATAATATTGTACCGTGAGATTTTAATATTGTTATATCCATAAAGAAAAGGTACCACCATTATACTACAAACCCTGTTTCCATATGAGTTGGGAAATTGTGTTAGATGTAAATATAAACGGAATACAATGATTTGCAAATCCTTTTCAACCCATATTCAGTTGAATATGCTACAAAGACAACATATTTGATGTTCAAACTGATAAACTTTTTTTTTTGGGCAAATAATCATTAACTTTAGAATTTGATGCCAGCAACACATGACAAAGAAGTTGGGAAAGGTGGCAATAAATACTGATAAAGTTGAGGAATGCTCATCAAACACTTATTTGGAACATCCCACAGGTGAACAGGCAAATTGGGAACAGGTGGGTGCCATGATTGGGTATAAAAGTAGATTCCATGAAATGCTCATTCACAAACAAGGATGGGGCGAAGGTCACCACTTTGTCAACAAATGCCTGAGCAAATTGTTGAACAGTTTAAGAAAAACCTTTCTCAAGCAGCTATTGCAAGGAATTTAGGGATTTCACCATCTACGCTCCGTAATATCATCAAAGGGTTCAGAGAATCTGGAGAAATCACTGCACGTAAGCAGCTAAGCCCGTGACCTTCCATCCCTCAGGCTGTACTGCATCAACAAGCGACATCAGTATGTAAAGGATATCACCACATGGGCTCAGCAACACTTCAGAAACCCACTGTCAGTAACTACAGTTGGTCGCTACATCTGTAAGTGCAAGTTAAAACTCTCCTATGCAAGGCGAAAACCGTTTATCAACAACACCCAGAAACGCCGTCGGCCTCGCTGGGCCTGAGCTCATTTAAGATGGACTGATGCAAAGTGGAAAAGTGTTCTGTGGTCTGATGAGTCCACATTTCAAATTGTTTTTGGAAACTGTGGACGTCGTGTCCTCCAGACCAAAGAGGAAAAGAACCATCCGGATTGTTATAGGCGCAAAGTGTAAAAGCCAGCATGTGTGATGGTATGGGGGTGTATTAGTTCCCAAGACATGGGTAACTTACACATCTGTGAAGGCACCATTAATGCTGAAAGGTACATACAGCTTTTGGAGCAACATATGTTGCCATCCAAGCAACGTTACCATGGACGCCCCTGCTTATTTCAGCAAGACAATGCCAAGCCACGTGTTACATCAACGTGGCTTCATAGTAAAAGAGTGCGGGTACTAGACTGGCCTGCCTGTAGTCCAGACCTGTCTCCCAATGAAAATGTGTGGCGCATTATGAAGCCTAAAATAGCACGAGGGAGACCCCCGGACTGTTGAACAACTTAAGCTGTACATCAAGCCACCTGAGAAGCTTCAAAAATGTGTCTCCTCAGTTCCCAAACCTTTACTGAGTGTTGTCAAAAAGGAAAGGCCATGTAACACAGTGGTGAACATGCCCTTTCCCAACTACTTTGGCACGTGTTGCAGCCATGAAATTCTAAGTTAATTATTATTTGCAAAAAAAAAATAAAGTTTATGAGTTTGAACATCAAATATGTTGTCTTTGTAGTGCATTCAATTGAATATGGGTTGAAAAGGATTTGCAAATCATTGTATTGCGTTTATATTTACATCTAACACAATTTCCCAACTCCTATGGAAACGGGGTTTGTACATGATGTCCTTTGACTGCATTGCAGCCTGTCATGAAACCATGTCACCTCTTAAGAACAGATTGCGCACACAAGATGAATATCTCACATGGCAGAAAGAACAACAAATGAGGTTCTGTTTTATTTCTATGTTAGTTTAACATGACTCATTCAGCTAGGACACGAAAAACGGGTATTACTAGTACTTGGTCAGCCAGGGTACCGAGCATGCCAAGTGGGTGACCGACACAACTGCTGTGGAGGCTTGGGCCGTTGGCAAAGGAAGCTATGGAAGAAACCATGACATTTAACTCACACTCTCGACAGTTGATTTTGTTATTTTTTAACTGTGAACCCACAAAAGACGGTGGATGTTTCCATCATATCCATCACGCAAGTGTTGCTAGAGCTGTGCTAGATTAGATTATATTGTATTCATATAAATGCACAAAACTGCAACAATAACAACTTTTCGACTCTCAAACAACTCCTCTTTGTCTCAAGGTGCTACTACACATTAGAACAGTATGCAATAATTTACGTAACTTTTGTCTACATCAGGAGTGCCCATTACGTCGCTCGCGAACTACCAGTCTATGGTGGAGGGTGTGTCAGTCCATCGCCAGCCAGGCATTACAAAAACAAACCTAAAAATGAGCGATCATCAATCTTCACCAAGACGTCACCTGATTGACATTCACGGCACCCGAGGGTCTTGTGAGATGATGCTGGCTGCTGCCAGATCATTATTAAGAAAAAATGACCGACAGGAAGGCGAAAATCACTTTTTATTTCAACAGACTCTCGCGCCGTACCTGCCGTCAGAACTCTAAAGACCGACTGCACAGTTCCTGTTGTCACAATAAAAGCGCTGCTTCATCTTGCCTGCGCTAACAAAATAAAAGTCTCAGAAAGCTGGCGTGCACAAGCTAGCAAACTGCGGAGTTTGCCGCCAATGTATTTCTTGTAAAGTGTATAAAAAGGAGTATGGACGCTGGACAAATAACAGTGTTTCCCACACATTCATTTATTTGTGGCGGTCCGCCACGAAAGAATTACGTCCGCCACAAATAAATAAATAAAAATTGTTTTATTTTTTTTTGTCCTGTCCAGCTTCTCAGGCAAATCATATAGTTGATGTAGATGCCCATATAGGCTGTTCAGATTTACTTGACAAAAGAGAAGTGTAAATAAATGATAAATGGGTTATACTTGTATAGCGCTTTTCTACCTTCAAGGTACTCAAAGCGCTTTGACAGTATTTCCACATTTACCCATTCACACACACATTCACACACTGATGGCGGGAGCTGCCATGCAAGGCGCTAACCAGCAGCCATCAGAGGCAAAGGGTGAAGTGTCTTGCCCAAGGACACAACGGACGTGACTAGGAAGGTAGAAGGTGGGGATTGAACCCCAGTAACCAGCAACACTCCGATTGCTGGCACAGCCACTCTACCAACTTCGCCACGCCGTCCCTCTAAGTGTAGGATACTTCTCTTGTTGCCTTATTTGTATTTGACCACTACTGTTTTCTGTTTATTTGTTACTGACTGTGACAGGACACCTCTGCCTCTGTTTCACTTTATGTTGCTGGTAAATAATATGGTTGTAGTAGTAGGCTAAAGTTAAATTATTTAGTATGCACTAATTAAAGGGGCAGAGCTTTAAGAGACATTTTAGCTTTTATATTTTATAACATATATTTTTTGTAAGAACCACAATTAATAAATATATTCAGTGAATAACTTATTGTTCAAATCTGTACATAAATATGTACATAAAGTGTTGTAGTTATATTGTAAAATGGATGGATGGATGGATGGACGTTTAAAACAAAACTTATTATTAATTAGTAAGTATACATTTTTTGAGCCTTTTTAGAGAAAATCATATCATTGTAGTAAATTATGCAAATTACTCGATGATGTCATGGTGACCACGCCCATAGTCACGCCCCCACCGCCACAGGTATCTTGGCAGTTTATGGGAAACACTGATCACTACTGTATGATTCCAATCAATGCAAATCATCACAATCAGGTCATACACCAACTTATATTCTTGTCTTCATGAAAGAAAGGAATGTTAAACATGCTTGTATTATCATTAAACACCTTTAACTTGTTAACAAAAACCTCTCTTTCATAAATAAATCAATATAAATGATATATAAGAATGAGGTAGATCCCCTCCACTTGGTACATTGAAAAGTAGCTCGCCTGCAGAAAATGTGTGAGGACCCCTGGTCTGCATCATGCTCTTTAACAAAAGAAATCATCTATAAAAATTATACAGTGTTTACAATGTTATGCAATCATAATATGTAATAATAATGCAAGTAACCATTTAAAAGGATATAAACTTGTATTCCTTTGTACTGTAGAATCGCTTACCATTGTACTGTTTTTGTAAGATAAATGACTTTGTTATCCTAATTAAATAAACACAAATAGATTACCTATATAAATATTGAACATCTTAAAGTTCTTTTTTTCCCAGTTAGAAAAACTAGGTTGTCTTTTTGCTTTTGCCATCGCGTGATCACGGCATTTATCGCTCGTTCGTCCGTGTTTTGGAGCGAATGTTTTCCATCTAATTTGAAGCTGAAATATTACCACAACTGGACATTTGGCTTTGTAATCATATTTCCCCCGTAATTGTTGTCACGGTGCTCTGTTTGTGCTTGTGTGTGTGGGCTGGGGGCCCGCTGAGATAAAGATTGTGAATGACTGAAAAGAGGGCTCACTGCCTTCAGTTAATTTTACTTTTTTTTTCCTTGTCTGAAGCGAGGAAGTAACTCGGGCTTTTGATTGATTGATTGATTGATTGAGACTTTTATTAGTAGGTTTCACAGTGAAGTACATATTCCGTTCAATTGACCACTAAATGGTAACACCCGAATAAGTTTTTCAACTTGTTTAAGTCGGGGTCCACTTAAATTGATTCATGATACAGATATATACTATCATATATACTATCATCATAATACAGTCATCACATAAGATAATCACATTGAATTATTTACATTATTTACAATCAGGGGTGTGGAGGGGGGGGGGGGTATGGACATCAAGTAGTGGAGAGAGAGAGAGAGAGAGAGAGAGAGAGAGAGAGAGAGAAAGATCAGAAGGCATAAGAAAAAGAAAAAGTATCTGCATTTGATTGTTTACATTTGATTATTAGCAATCCGGGGAGGGTGTTAGTTTAGGGTTGTAGCTGCCTGGAGGTGAACTTTTATTGCGGTTTTGAAGGAGGATAGAGATGCCCTTTCTTTTATACCTCAACAAATCTGATTGGCGAACCAGTCTGTCACTCAAATGACGGCGGAGATTAAAAACAAAACAAAAAACTCAGCGTCTTGCAGTTCTGTAATCGCACTAAATAAAACCTCCATGTCGATTGATGGTGCAGTCCTAGTCTGCACTCTACTTTAGAGTTCCCTTGTTCTTCCTGCAGCATGCTGGTGGAGCGCATAGATGAAGATAAAGATGGTTTTGTGACTGTGGAGGAGATGAAGAACTGGATCAAACATTCACAGAAGAGGTGGATCTACGAGGATGTGGACCGGCAGTGGAAGAGTCACGACCTCAATGGCGACAACGTGGTGTCGTGGGAGGAGTACAAGAACGCCACATACGGATACATTCTCGGTAAGACCATCGAGGCACGCAAAAGTCTGCAGAACACCGCTGACGCTCACTCATTTGTCCTCAGATGACCCCGAGCCCGATGACGGCTTCAGCTACAGACAGATGATGTCTCGTGACGAGAGGAGATTCAAGATGGCCGACCAGGACAACGACCTGACGGCCAACAAAGAGGAGTTCACTGCCTTCCTTCACCCCGAGGAGTACGATCACATGAAAGACATCGTGGTGCTGGTGAGCGATAACTCTGCCTCCTCAAATAAGTGGTGAGGATTCACGTTAACTCTGTCCTGCATGCAGGAAACTATGGAGGACATTGACAAGAATGGAGATGGTTTAATTGACCTCGACGAGTACATTGGTAAGTGGCCATTTACATAAAGTCGTTATCAACAGAAAATGAATAGCCTGGAAACAGATGAAGAAGTGAACATTATGGAAATTACTTTGTATTGTAGTTTCTAGTGTTGCACAATATAGAGCATTTTAAATATATACATTGAGTTTGAGTTTATTTGGAACATGCATGCATACAACATGATGCATCACAATTTCCAGTTCTCTGTTCAACATGTTCGAAAAGGAGTAGGAAGAAGCAGAGCTTATTTAATTCTACCCTTTTCCTTTTACATAACAGTTGCTAAAACTTCTGTTCACTTCCTGTTCTCAATTTATTCACAATATACTCCATAAGTAATCACAATAAAAATAAATAAATAATACTCGGTGAAGTAAGTTATATTTCATATTATAAGATGTGTAAGATTATCTTGAAAATGAATGGATGGATGAAATAAATGCAGAATGTTTATCATGGTTCTTCTTCTTTGTACTTTGTAAACACTTTGAGTGTGAAGAGTTTCTTGAAGTGGATCATATTAGTACATTGTTTGATTTCTTTGCTTAATCCAGGGGTGTCCAAACTTTTTCCACTGAGGGCCACACACGGAAAAATTAAAGCATGTGGGGGCCATTTTGATATTTTTCATTTTCAAACCATAACCAAACCTCAGTTGTTGATAAATGGCTTTGGCTTTGCATAGTAGAGTTTTAACTTGCACTTACAGATGTAGCGACCAACTGTAGTTACTGACAGTGGTTTTCTGAACTGTTCCCGAGCCCATGTGGTGATATCCTTTACACACTGATGTCGCTTTTTGATGCTGTACCGCCTGAGGGATGGAAGGTCTTGAATATCATGGCTTACGTGCAGTGATTTCTCCAGATCCTCTGAACCTTTTGATATTACAGAGCGTAGATGGTGAAATCCCTAAATTCCTTGCAATAGCTGGTTGAGAAATGTTGTTCTTAAACAATTTGCTCAGGCATTTGTTGACAAAGTGGTGACCCTCGCCCCGTCCTTGTTTGTGAATGACTGAGCATTTCGTGGAAGCTGCTTTTATACCCAATCATGGCACCCACCTGTTCCCAATTAGCCTGTTCACCTGTGGGATGTTCCAAATAAGTGTTTGATGAGCATTCCTAAACTTTATCACTCTTTTTTTGCCACTTGTGCCAGCTTTTTTTAAACATGTTGCAGGCAGGAAATTCCAAATGAGCAAATATTTGCAAAAAATAACAGTTTCTCAGTGTGAACATGAAATATCTTGTCTTTGCAGTCTATTTAATTGAATATACACTACCGTTCAAAAGTTTGGGGTCACCCAAACAATTTTGTGGAATAGCCTTCATTTTTAAGAACAAGAATATACTGTCGAGTTTCAAATGAAAGTTCTCTTTTTCTGGCCATTTTGAGCGTTTAATTGACCCCACAAATGGGATGCTCCAGAAACTCAATCTGCTGAAAGGAAGGTCAGTTTAGTAGCTTTTGTAACGAGCGAAACTGTTTTCAGATGTGTGAACATGATTGCACAAGGGTTTTCTAATCATCAATTAGCCTTCTGAGCCAATGAGCAAACACATTGTACCATTAGAACACTGGAGTGATAGTTGCTGGAAATGGGCCTCTATACTCCTATGTAGATATTGCACCAAAAACCAGACATTTGCAGCTAGAATAGTCATTTACCACATTAGCAATGTATAGAGTGTATTTCTTTAAAGTTAAGACTAGTTTAAAGTTATCTTCATTGAAAAGTACAGCGCTTTTCCTTCAAAAATAAGGACATTTCAATGTGACCCCAAACTTTTGAACGGTAGTTAGTGTATGTTGAAAAGGATTTGCAAATCATTGAATTCTCTTTTTATTGACCATTTACACAACGTGACAACTTCACTGCTTTTGGCTTTTGTAAGTGTAAATGTTCCAACTTTGTAAGCATGCAAACAATGACTACATCCTGGTCCTCCTCCCTGTGGCCGCAGGTGACATGTACAACCAGGACAGCGCTGGCACAGAACCTGAGTGGGTGAAGACGGAGAGGGAGCAGTTCAGTGAGTTCAGGGACAAAAACAAGGACGGCAAGATGGACAAGGAGGAGACCAGAGACTGGATCTTGCCCAACGACTACGACCACGCAGAGGCGGAGGCCAAGCACCTGGTCTACGAGTCTGACGCTGACAAAGTAAGTTCAAGCGATGACATTTCAGCAGAGCACCATCGATCTAACTCCACCCTCCTCTTGACCCTCCTCTTGATCTAACTCCACCCTCCTCTTGATCTAACTCCACCCTCCTCTTGACCCTCCTCTTGATCTAACTCCACCCTCCTCTTGATCTAACTCCACCCTCCTCTTGATCCAACTCCACCCTCCTCTTGGTTGAACTCCACCCTTCTCTTGATCTAACTCCACCTCTTCTTGGTCAAACTCCACCCTCCTCTTGGTCAAACTCCACCCTCCTCTTGGTCGAACTCCACCCTCCTCTTGGTCGAACTCCACCCTCCTCTTGATCTAACTCCACCCTCCTCTTGGTCTAACTCCACCCTCCTCTTGATGTAACTCCACCCTCCTCTTGACCCTCCTCTTGATGTAACTCCACCCTCCTCTTGATTTAACTCCACCCTCCTCTTGGTCGAAATCCACCCTCCTCTTGGTTGAACTCCACCCTCCTCTTGGTTGAACTCCACCCTTCTTGATCTAACTCCACCCTCCTCTTGATCTAACTCCACCCTCCTCTTGGTCTAACTCCACCCTCCTCTTGGTCGAACTCCACCCTCCTCTTGGTTGAACTCCACCCTCCTCTTGATCTATCTCCACCCTCCTCTTGATCGAACTCCACCCTCCTCTTGATCTAACTCCACCCTCCTCTTGATGTAACTCTACCCTCCTCTTGGTCTAACTCCACCCTCCTCTTGATCTAACTCCACCCTCCTCTTGATCTAACTCCACCCTCCTCTTGGTCTAACTCCACCCTCCTCTTGGTCGAACTCCACCCTCCTCTTGGTTGAACTCCACCCTCCTCTTGATCTATCTCCACCCTCCTCTTGATCGAACTCCACCCTCCTCTTGATCTAACTCCACCCTCCTCTTGATGTAACTCTACCCTCCTCTTGGTCTAACTCCACCCTCCTCTTGATCTAACTCCACCCTCCTCTTGATCTAACTCCACCCTCCTCTTGACCCTCCTCTTGATCTAACTCCACCCTCCTCTTGAACCTCCTCTTGATGTAACTCTACCCTCCTCTTGATCTAACTCCACCCTCCTCTTGATTCAACTCCACCCTACTCTTGATGTAACTCTACCCTCCTCTTGGTCTAACTCCACCCTCCTCTTGACCCTCCTCTTGATCTAACTCCACCCTCCTCTTGAACCTCCTCTTGATCTAACTCCACCCTCCTCTTGAACCTCCTCTTGATGTAACTCTACCCTCCTCTTGATCTAAGTCCACCCTCCTCTTGATCTAACTCCACCCTACTCTTGATGTAACTCTACCCTCCTCTTGGTCTAACTCCACCCTCCTCTTGAACCTCCTCTTGATGTAACTCTACCCTCCTCTTGATCTAACTCCCTCCTCTTGACCCTCCTCTTGATCTAACTCCACCCTCCTCTTGAACTAACTCCACCCTACTCTTGATGTAACTCTACCCTCCTCTTGGTCTAACTCCACCCTCATCTTGATGTAACTCCACCCTCCTCTTGATGTAACTCCACCCTCCTCTTGATGTAACTCTACCCTCCTCTTGATCTAACTCCACCCTCCTCTTGACCCTCCTCTTGATGTAACTCCACCCTCCTCTTGATGTAACTCCACCCTGCTCTTGATGTAACTCCACCCTCCTCTTGCAGGACGGCCAGCTGACAAGGAGTGAGATCGTGGACAAGTATGATCTGTTTGTGGGCAGCCAGGCTACAGACTTTGGAGAAGCCCTCACTCGACATGATGAGTTCTAAGACATTGGACTGTTCTCTCCCCAGACACCATGATGAGGTCATTAACACCATGATGAGGTCATTAACACCATGATGAGGTCATTAACGCTGTGGACAGACAATAATTGATGTGAGGTGTCCCACAAAAGAGGTGCTAATGCTGGTTCCTGGTGCACACCACCATGTGTCGGGTGTCAGACTAAAAAAATCAAAATATCACCAATGAGAAAGTTAAAGGTAGAGCATGCAGAATTGTTTGGTTTCTTTTTTGCACTGGACAATATTTCCCTGCCCAAAGAATTAGTGTGATCTCATCCAAAGTGAAAGTTCGATGTTTGGTCCAAGGGCTGAATGCTCAGTAAGATGAGGATTGGAGATGTAGGAAGACCTACATGATGCTCTGTGCTGTCTCATCACCTCATGTTCTATGTACACATATTTATATACACACCTTTGTTTTGGATGTGTGTGCCCTGCAAAATTCACTCAAGGAAGCCTTTCTCCATCACACTTCTCCTTTAAATTTGTCTTTGCTAAGCTTGTATTTTCTCTAACACCATTTAGAACCACTGTCGATCATGTTTTATTATATTGTATAATGCACATTGAGTTTTTTTTGTGTGTTTTTGTTTTTTTTACCCGCTCACTTCAGAAAGGCAGCATTTCACTCGAGACTTAACTGTAAATATGTTTGTCTGCAAACTGAGCTGACGATCAGGTCAAGTTTTTGTGATCAAGAACATCTTTAAAAAAAATAATAAAATTAGGGTAAAAATACCTCCTGTCTTCTTTTGCTCTGATTTGTTCTTGATCATAATTTCAATCAATCAATGTTTACTTATATAGCCCTAAATCACCAGTGTCTCAAAAGGGCTGCACAAGCCACAACGACATCCTGGGCTCAGATCCCACATCAGGGCAAGGAAAAACTCAACCCAATGGGACAATGAGAAACCTTGGAGGGGACCACGGATGTGGGGAGAGGGGTGGAAGATAATACCCAGATTATTTACCAAGTCGCCTTGTGCAATTGTTTGGTTGTCAAATGTTAAGGTGGTATTATTAAATAGGTGTATAATTGTTTGGTTGTCACATGTTAAGGTGGTATTATTAAATAGGTGTATAATTGTTTGGTTGTCACATGTTAAGTTGGTATTATTAAATAGGTGTATAATTGTTTGGTTGTCACATGTTAAGGTGGTATTATTAAATAGGTGTATAATTGTTTGGTTGTCACATGTTAAGTTGGTATTATTAAATAGGTGTGTAATTGTTGTCAAATGTTAAGGTGGTATTATTAGATAGGTGTGTAATTGTTGTCACATGTTAAGGTGGTATTATTAAATAGGTGTATAATTGTTTGGTTGTCAAATGTTAAGGTGGTATTATTAAACAGGTGTGTAATTGTTTGGTTGTCACATGTTAAGGTGGTATTATTAAATAGGTGTGTAATTGTTGTCACATGTTAAGGTGGTATTATTAAATAGGTGTATAATTATTTGGTTGTCACATGTTAAGGTGGTATTATTAAATAGGTGTATAATTGTTTGGTTGTCACATGTTAAGGTGGTATTATTAAATAGGTGTATAATTGGTTGTCACATGTTAAGGTGGTATTATTAAATAGGTGTATAATTGTTTGGTTGTCACATGTTAAGGTGGTATTAAATAGGTGTGTAATTGTTTGGTTGTCACATGTTAAGGTGGTATTATTAAATAGGTGTATAATTGTTTGGTTGTCACATGTTAAGGTGGTATTAAATAGGTGTGTAATTGTTGTCACATGTTAAGGTGGTATTATTAAATAGGTGTATAATTGTTTGGTTGTCACATGTTAAGGTGGTATTATTAAATAGGTGTATAATTGTTTGGTTGTCACATGTTAAGGTGGTATTAAATAGGTGTGTAATTGTTGTCACATGTTAAGGTGGTATTATTAAATAGGTATGTAATTGTTTGGTTGTCACATGTTAAGGTGGTATTATTAAATAGGTATGTAATTGTTTGGTTGTCACATGTTAAGGTGGTATTATTAAATAGGTGTGTAATTGTTGTCACATGTTAAAGTGGTATTATTAAATAGGTGTGTAATTGTTGTCACATGTTAAGGTGGTATTATTAAATAGGTGTATAATTATTTGGTTGTCACATGTTAAGGTGGTATTATTAAATAGGTGTATAATTGTTTGGTTGTCACATGTTAAGGTGGTATTATTAAATAGGTGTATAATTGTTTGGTTGTCACATGTTAAGGTGGTATTATTAAATAGGTGTATAATTGTTTGGTTGTCACATGTTAAGGTGGTATTAAATAGGTGTGTAATTGTTGTCACATGTTAAGGTGGTATTATTAAATAGGTATGTAATTGTTTGGTTGTCACATGTTAAGGTGGTATTATTAAATAGGTGTGTAATTGTTGTCACATGTTAAAGTGGTATTATTAAATAGGTGTGTAATTGTTGTCACATGTTAAGGTGGTATTATTAAATGGGTGTATAATTATTTGGTTGTCACATGTTAAGGTGGTATTATTAAATAGGTGTATAATTGTTTGGTTGTCACATGTTAAGGTGGTATTATTAAATAGGTGTATAATTGTTTGGTTGTCACATGTTAAGGTGGTATTAAATAGGTGTGTAATTGTTTGGTTGTCACATGTTAAGGTGGTATTATTAAATAGGTGTATAATTGTTTGGTTGTCACATGTTAAGGTGGTATTAAATAGGTGTGTAATTGTTGTCACATGTTAAGGTGGTATTATTAAATAGGTATGTAATTGTTTGGTTGTCACATGTTAAGGTGGTATTATTAAATAGGCGTGTAATTGTTGTCACATGTTAAAGTGGTATTATTAAATAGGTGTGTAATTGTTGTCACATGTTAAGGTGGTATTATTTAATAGGTGTGTAATTGTTGTCACATGTTAAGGTGGTATTATTAAATAGGTGTGTAATTGTTTGGTTGTCACATGTTAAGGTGGTATTATTAAATAGGTGTATAATTGTTTGGTTGTCACATGTTAAGGTGGTATTATTAAATAGGTGTGTAATTGTTTGGTTGTCACATGTTAAGGTGGTATTATTAAATAGGTGTGTAATTGTTGTCACGTGTTAAGGTTGTATTATTAAATAGGTGTATAATTGTTTGGTTGTCACATGTTAAGGTGGTATTATTAAATAGGTGTATAATTGTTGTCACATGTTAAGGTGGTATTATTAAATAGGTGTATAATTGTTGTCACATGTTAAGGTGGTATTATTAAATAGGTGTATAATTGTTGTCACATGTTAAGGTGGTATTATTAAATAGGTGTATAATTGTTGTCACATGTTAAGGTGGTATTATTAAATAGGTGTATAATTGTTGTCACATGTTAAGGTGGTATTATTAAATAGGTGTATAATTGTTGTCACATGTTAAGGTGGTATTATTAAATAGGCGTGTAATTGTTGTCACATGTTAAGGTGGTATTATTAAATAGGTGTGTAATTGTTGTCACATGTTAAGGTGGTATTATTAAATAGGTGTATAATTGTTGTCACATGTTAAGGTGGTATTATTAAATAGGTGTCGGTGTCTAGCAGGACCGATAATCAGCATTTCCGTTTTCTTAGCGTTGGTAGCGGACGTCCATTGTTTAATTTGATTAAGACACGCCTCCAGCTGACTACAATCCGGTGTGTTGGTCAGCTTTAGGGACATGTAAAGTTTTGTCAGCGTTTATTTATTCCTAAAGGACCGTTTTTAGCAAGACGTGTTAGGAGTAAAGCGGTGCGCATGACGTCAGTTGCCAGCCAGCCATTGAAAAACACAACTAAAAATGAGCGATCATCAATCTTCACCAAGACGTCAGTTTGGTCACTTGATTGACATTCACGGCAGCCGAGGGTCTTGTGAGATGACGCTGGCTGCTGACACGTCATTATTAAGGAAAAGCGACTGACAGGAAGGTGAGAAATAACTTTTTATTTCAACAGACTCTCGTACCGAATCTGCTGTCAAAAGCCTAAAGACCGACCGCACAGTTCCTGTCTTCACAATAAAAGCGCTGCTCCATCCTGCCTGCGCTGACAAAATAAGAGTCTCAGAAAGCTAGCGTGCACAAGCTAGCAAGCTACGGAGTTTGCCGCCGATGTATTTCTTGTAAAGTGAATAAACAGGAGAATGGAAGCTGGACAAATAAGATGCTTAAAGCAAGCACTTTCATGTGGTGTTGGACAGAAAGGAGGACTTTATTTCTCCTCCATTTGAAAATGTGGACGTTATCATCACTTCTGTCTGATTCCTATCAATGCAAGTCATCACAATCATACCAACTTATATTCCTGTCTCACCTTAGTGGACTCACCTTAGTGGACTCTCCTTAGTGGACTGTCCTTAGTGGACTCACCTTAGTGGACTCACCTTAGTGGACTCTCCTTAGTGGACTCTCCTTAGTGGACTTTCCTTAGTGGACTCTCCTTAGTGGACTCACCTTAGTGGACCGTCCTTAGTGGACTCTCCTTAGTGGACTCACCTTAGTGTACTGTCCTTAGTGGACTTTCCTTAGTGGACTCACCTTAGTGGACTCACCTTAGTGTACTGTCCTTAGTGGACTTTCCTTAGTGGACTCACCTTAGTGGACTCACCTTAGTGTACTGTCCTTAGTGGACTTTCCTTAGTGGACTGTCCTTAGTGGACTCTCCTTAGTGGACTCACCTTAGTGTACTGTCCTTAGTGGACTTTCCTTAGTGGACTGTCCTTAGTGGACTCTCCTTAGTGGACTTTCCTTAGTGGACTCACCTTAGTGTACTGTCCTTAGTGGACTTTCCTTAGTGGACTGTCCTTAGTGGACTCTCCTTAGTGCAGGGGTCCCCAACCACTGGGCCGCGGCCCGGTACCGGTCCGCGGACCGATTGGTACCGGGCCGCACAAGAAATTAATTATTTTTTTATTTTTATTTTTTTAATGAAATCAACATAAAAAACACAATATATACATTATATATCAATTTGAATCAATACAGTCTGCAGGGATACAGTCCGTAAGCACACATGATTGTATTTATTTATGTAAAAAAAAAAAAAAAAAATGTTGTCCCACCGGTCCGTGGGACAAATTTTCAAGCGTTGACTGGTCCGCAGCTACAAAAAGGTTGGGGACCACTGCCTTAGTGGACTCTCCTTAGTGGACTCTCCTTAGTGGACTGTCCTTAGTGGACTCACCTTAGTGGACTGTCCTTAGTGGACTTACCTTAGTGGACTTACCTTAGTGGACTGTCCTTAGTGGACTCTCCTTAGTGGACTGTCCTTAGTGGACTTACCTTTGTGGACTTACCTTAGTGGACTGTCCTTAGTGGACTGTCCTTAGTGGACTTACCTTTGTGGACTGTCCTTAGTGGACTCTCCTTAGTGGACTGTCCTTAGTGGACTGTCCTTAGTGGACTTACCTTAGTGGACTCTCCTTAGTGGACTCTCCTTAGTGGACTGTCCTTAGTGGACTCTCCCTAGTGGACTCTCCTTAGTGGACTGTCCTTAGTGGACTCTCCTTAGTGGACTCTCCCTAGTGGACCGTCCTTAGTGGACTCTCCTTAGTGGACTCACCTTAGTGGACTCTCCTTAGTGGACTCTCCTTAGCGGACTGTCCTTAGCGGACTGTCCTTAGCGAACTCTCCTTAGCGGACTCTCCTTAGTGGACTGTCCTTGGTGGACTGTCCTTGGTGGACTTACCTTAGTGGACTCTCCTTAGTGGACTCTCCTTAGTGGACTCACCTTAGTGGACTGTCCTTAGTGGACTGTCCTTAGTGGACTCTCCGTAGTGGACTCTCCGTAGTGGACTCTCCTTAGCGGACTCTCCTTAGCGGACTGTCCTTAGTGGACTCACCTTAGTGGACTGTCCTTAGTGGACTCTCATAAGTGGACTCACCTTAGTGGACTCACCTTAGTGGACTCTCCTTAGTGGACTCTCATTAGTGGACTGTCTTTAGTGGACACTCATTAGTGGACTGTCTTTAGTGGACTCTCATTAGTGGACTCACCTTAGTGGACTCTCCTTAGTGGACTGTCCTTAGTGGACTCTCATAAGTGGACTCACCTTAGTGGACTCTCCTTAGTGGACTCTCATTAGTGGACTGTCTTTAGTGGACACTCATTAGTGGACTGTCTTTAGTGGACTCTCATTAGTGGACTCACCTTAGTGGACTCTCCTTAGTGGACTGTCCTTAGTGGACTCTCATAAGTGGACTCACCTTAGTGGACTCTCCTTAGTGGACTGTCCTTAGTGGACTGTCCTTAGTGGACTTACCTTAGTGGACTCTCCTTAGTGGACTCTCCTTAGTGGACTCTCCTTAGTGGACTGTCCTTAGTGGACTCTCCCTAGTGGACTGTCCTTAGTGGACTGTCCTTAGTGGACTCTCCTTAGTGGACTCTCCCTAGTGGACTGTCCTTAGTGGACCGTCCTTAGTGGACTCTCTTCTTAGTGGACTCTTTTCTTAGTGGACTCTCCTTAGTGGACTCACGTTAGTGGACCGTCTTTAGTGGACCGTCCTTAGTGGACCGTCCTTAGTGGACTCTCCTTAGTGGACTCTCCTTAGCGGACTGTCCTTAGCCGACTGTCCTTAGCGAACTCTCATTAGCGGACTCTCCTTAGTGGACTGTCCTTAGTGGACTGTCCTTGGTGGACTCTCCTTAGTGGACTCTCCTTAGTGGACTCACCTTAGTGGACTCTCCGTAGTGGACTCTCCGTAGTGGACTCTCCGTAGTGGACTCTCCGTAGTGGACTCTCCTTAGCGGACTCTCCTTAGCGGACTGTCCTTAGTGGACTCACCTTAGTGGACTTACCTTAGTGGATTCACCTTAGTGGACTGTCCTTAGTGGACTCTCATAAGTGGACTCACCTTAGTGGACTCTCCTTAGTGGACTCTCATTAGTGGACTGTCTTTAGTGGACTCACCTTAGTGGACTCACCTTAGTGGACTCTCCTTAGTGGACTCTCATTAGTGGACTCTCCTTAGTGGACTCACCTTAGTGGACTCACCTTAGTGGACTCTCCTTAGTGAACTCTCCTTAGTGAACTCTCCTTAGTGGACTGTCCTTAGTGGACTCTCCTACATTTAAACTTTATATATATCATTATTTTTTAATTCTTAATTAAAAAACTAATGGATGTTAAAATACTACACATTTTTTTCAGATGAGGTAAATTCCTACTGATGACATCACTCAGCATGGACCTAGGGTATGTTTATAAAACACCATAAACAATTATAGCCAATATTTCAGAATAATTCCCACCTTTAGAGTAATATTTATGCAAATTATTGTGATTCAGATGTCATCTGGTGATTGTTTCCTTCATTAAAAAAAAAGTTATCCAAAGGAGCCTATCTTTTGATCAGCTTTTTAAGGAACGGCTCCTCAAGATCTGGCTCCCTTCAAAGACCCATAAATCCTATCTCTATTTTCTAACATTGCACATTACAAAATCATAATCTAATTCCTGCTGATATCGTATCAGATTAATATTTGGTATCAGCCAACACTCAAGGCTCCGATATTGGTTTTGTATCAGAAGTGCAGAAGACCCCTGGTTACCATACCATTAAAGTGCCCCCATGTTATCAGTGGTGGTTCCTGCAGCTTCGATGGCACCCTGAGAAAGACCCCCCAGTCCCTTTCTTTCTATTACCCTTCCTTGTTTACGATGTCGACTTCTGACAATAACCTCTCATTGGTTTGGTTTTTCCCTATTATTAGCACAGATACATATGAATCTTAATTTCCCCCATCCTTGTGGCACCCCTAAGAGAGGTAATTGCCCATGTGGTCCAGATCTGAAACCTTATCAGTGTCTCTATGAGTCCACAGCTGGGGATTTCACATACATGTGACTTTTCCAAGGCAAACTGTTCTGATCAGCTCGTGTTCATTGTTTGGAGCTTTGTAACGGACCAATAGGACCACAGTTAACACTTGGACTAAAAGTATGTTTTTAAGAGGTGCAAAAGACAATTAGGTAGTAGAAAAAGTAAGAACATTGTCTTTAATTGTAACGTTGACCGGCTAACACAGATTACAGATTACTTTTAAAGCGTTCAAAGTCCCTTTAGTCAGCTAAAGTGTTTGCTTCAGTCCCACGCGTGCTAAGAGTCCACGTCCTCCATCACCGAGTGAACGTGAGAAAGGTGGGGTTGCATTTCGCCATCACTCTCAGCAGCTCCTCTTCATCGGGATCCAACTCACCCTCACTGTTCTTGTCCGCGTCTTCATCGCCCAAAAATCCATCGTCGTCCTCATCCTCACCGCGTTCTGGTTGGTCCAGGGACGTGCAAGGCTGGTCCTCCTCTGCGCTCCATCTCTGCTCCGACGGTTCTGGCGAAGTGTCGATCATGACCAGCGTGGCCTTCAACGGGCCCTGCTCCGGAGTGGATGGGGGCGTGCTCGTCTGTTGGGCGAGGGGCGAGGACAGTAACGGGGAGTGCAGAGGGTTTGTGGATGACGAGGTGTAAGGTTTGTCTATTTCTGCCGAGGCGATCCGGGCCTGACTGCGTGGAACGCTGGCTGGGGACGACAATGGGGAGGTGCTGGTATGGGGGTCGTCGCTAGTGTTTCCTCCCGAGTCGAGACACGTGCAAGGGGAAGAGTAGGTTTGACCGGCGTTGTCGTAAGCGGCAGGACGGAAGGCTGCATCCAGTGACGGAGTTACTGAGCTCTCCCCCATATCCTGCCAGGGAGTCGCGTCCACAGAGGTCGGGCGGAACGTAGACAAGCAAGAGAGGCTTCTTGTGGGCGTAGAGATGATGTTGTTGAAGGTGCTGGTGCTGCCACACATGGCTTCAGCCAGGCTCAAAGTGGCGTCAGTGGGATCTGACGTGTTGTGGTTAGGCTGCACTGGTCCTTGGCAACATGGAGGGTCTTTGCCTGAGAAGCTAAAGGAAGGGTTGCACCTTCCATAGTCTTGATTGCTGAAGGACATCTCCACCTGTGACGAACCACCGCTCTGATTCACCTGATGGACACAGCCACAAGTGAGGACGAGGAAGGGTCATCACTGTCATCCATCTATCAATCAGTCATTCATCCCTCAGTCATTCTCATTCATTTATATATTCACCCATCATTTAATCTATTCATGCAATCACCTGTCAGGTCATCCATGTATCATTTGTCCATGTCAGTCGTTTTATCCCTTCATTCTTCCGTCCATCCATTTGCCTTTTATCCGTTTAAATGACAGTTCATCCTTTGGACAGTCGTGCATTCACCTGTCAGTTAATCATCCATTAACCTGTCACTGCATACATACATCTATGTGTGTGGCCTTTTCTCTCTGGCACTCATCGAGGGCGGACGCTCCCCTTTCCTCTCCCTTATCTCTCCTGCTTGCTTCTTTGTCTTGTCTTAACTTTCTTGTTGCCTCTTTTTGCACTGCTCTCCAAATCTAAACATCGGAACTATTTAACTGGCCTCAACGAAATTGACAAGATCTTGGGTTCGGGGGAACCTGCTTGTCGTGACGAAGCGGTTGTTGCTGGACACACCACGGACTCTCCCGAAGGACAGTGCAGCGAAGACACGACAAACTCCCTTCTTGTCTCTCATGGACACACAC
This sequence comes from Entelurus aequoreus, assembly GCF_033978785.1. Taxonomy (NCBI): domain Eukaryota; kingdom Metazoa; phylum Chordata; class Actinopteri; order Syngnathiformes; family Syngnathidae; genus Entelurus; species Entelurus aequoreus. Next base: position 54,052,927 of record NC_084740.1, read on the forward strand.
TTGTTGTTGTTGACTTTGGACTAGCGACTGCACGACATCAAGGCTGCGGAACAGAGACACACTACGGGCTTACACACACATGCAACCACAAAAATATACGCCACACATACACACCCCCTCCCCCCCCGACCCAACGCCCTCGACGCAAATCCCATAGGGGTGATGAATGGATGGTCAGCGCCTGAGAGCTGCGGCCTACCACCATGACCCCGCACTCCCTTCCCTCTGTTGCTAGATATCTCAAGATGTACGTTGTAATATGTATATGTACTTTGCTATGGAGGTTTTTTCCCACTCCAGACTGGGCCCCCTTAGGAGCCCAGTCTAGATTGTATTTTTTTTTTTTACTCATCCTTCCCCAGCGTTTACCTTTTTCCCATCTTTTACGGGGCGCCTTGTGGCGACCCATCAGCGTTCCTGTTCTGTAACCCTGTACACTGTTTGTTTGTCTCATCTTGAACGGGTTTGTGCTGAAAACAAAGTTTCGTTGTACTTGTGGAATGACAATAAACATCTATCTATCTATCTATCTATCTATCTATCTATCTATCTATCTATCTATCTATCTATCTATCTATCTATCTATCTATCTATCTATCTATCTATCTATCTATCTATCTATCAGTCAGTTCCTTTATTCATCTGTCCATCTATCAGTCATTCATCCATTGACCCATAATTCATTATCCACCCATCTGTTTAAGGAGCTGTTCCTTAGTCATTCATCCAGCTATCTATTCGTCTATATCTATCTATTCACCTGTCAGTTCATCGTCCGTCCATTCATCAATTAATCATCCATTTGTCAGTGGCTCATCCATTCACCTGTTAGTGTATCCACCAATCTGTCCATTAGTCATCCAGACATCCATTAGTTAAAAGTTAAAGTGCCAATGATTGTCACACACATGATGAATGACTGACAGGATGATTAACTGATGAATGGACAAACAGATGAACTGACGTGTGAATGGATGAATGACGGATGGATGAACTGATAGGTGAATGGATAGATGGATGACTAATGCATAGATGAACAGACGGCTGGATATATGGATGGATGCACACTAGGTGCGGTGAAATTATCCTCTGCATTTGACCCATCCCCCCAGGGGATCAGTGGGCAGCAGCGGTGGCCGCGCCCGGGAATAATTTGGTGATTTAACCCCCAATTCCAACCCTTGATGCTAAATGCCAAGCAGGGAGTTAATTGGCCCCATTTTTTTATAGTCTTTGGTATGACTTAGTTCATTTATTCATCCGTCCTTTCACCTATAAGTCATCCATCTATTAAACCATCAGTTATTCAGCCCTAGTAATTCATCCATTTATCTACGCACCCATCATTTAATCCACTCATCATTCATGCAATCACCTGTCAGGTCATCCATATGTCATTTGTCCATGTCAGTCGGTTCATCCCTTCATTCTTCCGTCCATCCATTTGGCATTTATCCGTTTACATGACAGTTCATCCTACTGTCAGTCAGTCGTGCATTCACCTGTCAGTTAATCATCCATTCACCTGTCACTGCATACATCATCTATCAATCAGTCATCCATGTATCAATTAGTGATGAATATCCACCCATCTAGTCATTCATCCGTTGACTCATAAGTCATCATCCACCCATTTGTTTATACAGCCCTCAGTCATTCATCCATCTATTTTTCATCTATTTTCATCATATCATATTCATCCATTCGTCAGTGACTCATCCATTCACCTGTCAGTGTATCCATCTATCAATCCAAACATACGTACATTAGTTAGTTAATCCTATTCTAGCGTCCATCAGTCATTCAACCCGTTTCATTCATTATTCATCTATCCATCAGTTCATCCATCCGTCATGCATCCATTCACCCGTCAGTTAATCCGTCTTCCCATTTATCAGTTAATGAGCATCCATCCGTCTATCCAATGTCATCCATATATTCATTAGTCAGTTCTCCTTTTTACGCCCATCCATCAGTTAATCAGCCATCAGTCAGTCATTCATCTATCGATTCACCCATTAATTCATTCATTCGCCGTCATTTGACTAGGTCATCCATCCATCTATCAGTCATCCTTATATCCATTAGTCAGTCCATCCACCAGTTGTTTTATCTGTTTATCCGTCTGTCCATCCAACTGACCCTCAGTCATTAATCTATTCACCCATCAGTTCCTCCATCCATTCATCCTACAGTTCATCCCTGCATCCATTCATCTGTTAATGGTCAATCATTCATCCGTTCACCTGTCACTATATCCATCCATCCATCAGTCATCCATATATCCATCCGTCTGTTCATCGATGCATTAGTCATCCATCTATCCATTCACCTATCAGTTCATCCATCCGTCATTCATCCATTCACACGTCAGTTCATCTGTTTGTCCATACATCAGTTAATCATCCATCTGTCAGTCATTTATCAATTCATCTATCACTGCATCAATCCATCCGTCAGTCTGTCCTAGATCCAATAATCATTCATGCGTCTTTCATCCATTCACCCCTGCATACATCTGTCAGTTCATCTATTCACCCACGAGTTCTTCTTCTTATTCATTGACTCATCCGCCCATCAATCAGTTAATCCATCCTAGTTAGAATACACAATATTGAGCTTTGCCTAGTCTACAATTCAACTGTAGGCTACAATGAACGTTGGTATGGCAAGCAGACTTGAAAGAGGTGACCACATGAACAGAACTCACCAGCTGGAACCATCTTAGGCTCTGAGAGAAGATAACAGAAAGAGAGCTCAGGAAAACAAGCATGCTTTCCAACAGAACGCGACCAAGGTAATGATGATGATTCCACATCTCACCACGTTGGGGTGTTTGCCCTGGGCCACACAGCCTCTCTCCAAGGGGTCCAGCTTCTTGTGTTTCCTCTTGATCCACATGACCAGTGTCCCGATACAGCCCACGACGCTCAGGAAGGCCGTGCTAAGAAACAGGGCTTTGCCCAGGGTGCAGCCAATCACACGGTCGTCCGCCAGCGCGCTGGGAGGAACTGTGGCATTGAAGCACACCCATGCTGTACATACTGTAGGTACTGCATCCACTTTGAGACCAGGCATTTCTTACTTGTTTGACTTTCTGAGAGCACCTCCACGACCACAGTGGCCATGGCTGTGTCACCGGACTCCTGGTCTCTCGCCATTACCTAATACATGGTGACAATTAAACATGGTTTTATGACAATTTAAAGTAGAGTATAATAAATGCTCCAATGAACATCTATATTCAGTTAACCACAGAGTCTTTGGTCGCTAATGTGTGGCCTACAAAAACAAATAACCGCCAGGTCAAAAAACATTGCAATCAACAGTTGCTAATGTCATTTTTATTCATCCGGGTCATTGTATTTATCAGGGTATTGGATCGACCTGGGACTATAGCTGTTCTATCTAGTCTTTAAACGTGAACTGAGAAAGTAAAACATTTTCTAAGACGACCTAAACTTAGAGAAATGTCACCTGAAGCGAGTGTTTTTGTCGTGGTTTGAGCTGATTGGCCCTGGCGATGAGAAGCCCCTCCTGTGTGACTCTGTAGATGTGCGTGTGATTGGATGTCGGACAGAAGGTGAAGTAGATCATAGGATTAAATCCCTGCGGAGAGGAAAGGTAGGCAATGAAACAACCGCTTTGAATGACTTTGAAGCAAACATGGTGTGTGTTGTTGTTTGTACCTACATGTTTAAAGTCCTGGTCCTGCACGTGTAACATCAACGCCCTGTTACCATAGGTGTAAACCAGAGAAGCAGGACTCTTCCTGGCTGTCACAAAGCCGTAGTACTCGGTCATGTCGAACACCGGATTAAACCGGTTCACTGCAACGACACGGACCATCACTGTGGCAACGGTGTACTTCCTGGGGTCATCGTCCTGGTAGGCCTGTGTGTAGGACACGGTAAGTCCAATGGGAAGTATTTTGTCAACCGTGCATGTAGGTCCCGTCACTCCATACCATGACTTGAAGGTGAAGCGCTGGTGTCGCCAGTCGGTCCTTCACTGCCCGCATTAATCTCACCTCGCCTGTCTTTCTGTCCATCAGGAAACGTCCGTGGTCGTCTCCTAGAGTGGAAACCAATTTTGAGATTACAAGCACAGTTCTTTGAAGCCTTATCTTGACTGAACTACCTGAGAGGATGGCAAAGCTGACTGGGGCTCTGAGACCTCGGTCTCCATCAACTGCATGAATGGGACCGGGGGAGAAATCCAGAACAAAATCCTGCAGCACACGACAATATTGAGCAAGGTGAGAGACAATGTTTGGAAAAAGAATCCTTGCATGTGGAATGAAAATGATACACTATATTTTGTTTAGGTAGGGAAACAATACAACCGCCCTGTTGTCCCTACCAAAACCTATGAAAAAAAGGATTTATTTATGAAAGCTTTTTTCCCTGTCACACACAAACCAGTGAGTCACAGGATCTGCCAAAAAAGGGTCTCAAATAGGCCTGTACCTTACGATTATTTTAATAGTGATTTTATTTCTTAGTCAATTAATCAAACGATTATTGCTCATGATCTGCTGTTCATGTTTTGACTTTGACGTTTAGTCTGTGACTTTTTAAAAACAATTGGAGCAAAAGAAACATGAATTACTGAGAAAGTGACACCATGTATAGAACCACAATGAAAAACAAATCCGCAGACTTAAAGTGCGAGATATTCTCTAAACATGGCATTCAATTCCAAAAGTAATTGTATTTAGGATTACTTAGTTAGGGTTACTTAGCCGCAGCCTGCGATTATTGACTTGAAGGGATAAAAGTGTAAACATGAGCATTCTTGGCAAACTATGAATTGACCGTAACAATTGTTTATCGATTAATTCTTATAATTGTCAATTATAGCAACTAATTGGTGCATTCCTGGTCTCAAAGGTTCGCGAGTATAGTCAAGATGTCGTCTTACATTCATGTCAACAATTCAATGCAGATCTAAACAGTGATTATAACCTAAGTCTAAGAGGTAATACCCCGAAACATTTTGCCAGGCAAACTGTATTGGACCGTAACCGACCTCTTGTCCCTCTGTGACGTTGACGGTGTACACAGGACTGGTGCAAATTCGATTAGTGTCGTCTTGAAACAGCAGCGTGCAGGGCAGGAACTGAGGGTACTGATCGTCTCCATCCTGGATGCTGATGGTGACGTTGGTGCTGGTGTTGAAGTGCTCGTCTGTGTCCATTTCCTGTCGGGACAACAAGCGTGAATTGGACAGATGGATTGTCAATTGGAGTCAATCATGGCCACAGAGTGGAGCTTACAGAGGCGTGGATGGTTAGAAAAAGCTCCGTTTTGGTTTCATAGTCAAGAGCTTTGACGAGCATCACCTCACCACTGTTTGGTAGATCAATTTTGAAGTACTCGCCATCAGGCTGCAGAACACACAAGCATATTATTATCATCAACAATAATGGTTGTTTTTTTCTTCTTATACTTACTGAAGATTGGTCAATAGAGTAAAAGATCTTGTCGTTGTCTTCATCAGTCGCCCGGACTGTAAATGCAACTGTATTCACTGGAGTGAGCTGGAGAGTACAGCACATGACAGGAACAGTTTTACTAATCCTGTATGCTGAACTAGTCCGAGTCCAGAGTGACCTACCTCACTGATAACAACAAAGTAGACCGCGTTGTCTGCAAACTCCGGTAAGTTGTCGTTGTCATTGAGAACCTCCACCATGACTCTGGAAACACTCTGGAACAACAACAGTAGAGCTTGGTTCACTTTGGGGAAAGCACAGTGAGGACTGCAAAGTGTACCTGGAGCACATCATCCTCATAACACGTCAATTCTGCCATCAGGATGGAACCCTGCATCTGAAAGACAGGAAGTCACGTTAAGGTTTACAGTCTGGTAGAAGGTTGGATGGTGGTTTTATCTGCTTGCTGTCTTGGTTAGCTTTTGTTAGTTGGCTGTTGGAGGTTGGTAGACATGGTGGTCATTTGATTGTTTGTTGGTGTTATTGTTTGTTGACCACCCACGATGGTTCATGGCTTTTTATTTAATTGTTTGGTTTATTAGTTGCTTCTTTGGTTGGTTGGTTAGGTGATGGTTGGTTGGTTAGTTGGGTTGTTAGTTCTGTTCATGTTTGTTGGTAGATATTTAGTTACTTGTTTGGTTAGTTGGTTAAATATTTGATTGGTTAATCAGTTGGTTACTTGCTTTTTCGTTTAATTGTTTGATTGGTTGGTTATTTGGTTTATTTGTTGGATTGCTTTGTTAGTTACCGGTTTGTTAATTGCTTTTTTGTAATGGACCCTTGTTTGGTTGGTTGGTTGTACGGTTTGTAAATTACTTTTTTTGGTTAGTTGGTTGGTAGGTAAGTTACTTCAGCTCTTTGTTTGTTTGTTTTTTGTTGCTTTGATAGTTAATTTATTGGTTGGTTTGTTATTCGGTTAGTTTAGCTGTTCATGGGACAAGCGGTAGAAAATGGATGGATTGTTAGCTGTTGTTTCTTGGTAAATGGGTGCTTGGTTGGTTGGTTGTTAGGTTTTTGATGTACTGTTGGGTGAGTTTGTTTGTTAGGTTTTTATGAGCGTTTGTTGTTGTTTGTTTGTTGCTTGGATGGTTGTTTATTGATTTGTTTCTTCAGTTGGTAAGGTGATTAAATATTACACTAACTCTGCTAAACACATTTCTAAAAACTGTTAAGTCACATTCTGTTTTTAGTCACTCAGACTAAATTGACATGCCCATAAATTCCAGACTTTATGAACAATTCCTTCTTAATTTGTACATAGATTGAACCAAAACAAAACAATGAACTCTACCCAATAGAAGAGAAACGCTACATTTCTATTGCCCTGCGAGTTGTTTGATTCTTGCCTTCATCTTAAATCTCTGACTGATTGAGAAACAAAGAGAGTGACGGTTAATCTAGTTGACCTTTTCACTTCAGTGTCAACAAGAAAGCGACTGCGAGGAGGATAAGCGATTGGGTTCAGGCCAAAGATGGCCTCTTTAAAGCTTTAACCGCTGATGTTTTGTCATAGGTGAATGTAGTTGTAGGTGTTACGCTTTAAAGAGTAATACCTCTCGGTCGAGGACCTTCTCGGGCGATGTGTTCAAACGAATGATTCCTCCGTCTAAGAAGAACCAATCAGCATCTTTCCCTTGCAGACTCCAGTGAATTCCCTCCACTGGGGTGTCGGCCATGAGGTCAGCCACCACTTCTCCACAGAGGCTGTTTTCTCTGATGCTTGCGTACACATCCTGACCGTCCAAACATCCGCCCCATCCGGACATTCCTGTGTGCGACACAGGCGGCTAAGAAGTGCGCTCACGCCACAGGAACCCTTGTGACATACCTGTGACGGCGTGTAGACACAGGACCAACATCAGCTTCAGTTCGGTGATGGCCATCCCTGAGCTCAGACAGGCTTCAAGATCTTGAGAAACCTTTGGTTGACCGGGAATAATGTGCATGTCATGTCTCCTCCACTCAATATGACAGATTCAGCATCTACCCCTCCTCTTGGATGACTCACCTGCTGTGGTCAAATCCTCTGCAGCTTGTGTTTCAGCCTCCGTACCCTCCGGCCGTGTGACGACGGGGGCCACATGGCTGCGTCACAAACCCACCGTAAGGACCCACAAGTTGGACGAACACACAACAAAGTGGCAAGGGGACACGCGAGCACTCCTCCGGCCCAGATACATTAAAAAGCAGACAGCAGCTTATGGAGTGTATCCAGGGATAAACGTCAGCTCAGGGGCTAAAGCCTCAGGGGGGCGGGGTTTACCTGGTCAGGGGGTAAAATGGAGCCAATCAGATTAGAGCTGGCAAGAAGCTGGCACTGGCGGCCCAGACTGTTGCCACAAGTGAATTTAGGAGATTTGTCTGGCCCAAAGACATTTAACCGGCATCAATGCTTTGTTTTGAAAATGAGCACATAGCCAATGGGGCTGTCCGATTTTATTAAAAACACTCCCGCGGTTTTCTTTACCGTTGTGCAAAACAACACAAGTGGCTGCTGGATTTGTTCTATCTGGGATGCAAACCCACTAATGAGGCCTGACAGGGGATTAGCTATCAAACATCCGCCATTTAGGCCTACTGTACCCTCTGAAGATTAACCCACATCCTTTTACGCACCAGTCGCAACACGCAGACTCTTCAAAGACAGGTGATGAAAGCAGGACTTGTTTTGGTTAGGGCAGACGTGCTTTTTTTTGTTGTTGTCATGGCAACAGCGAAGCCTACACAATACCCCAGGACCAGGAGCATACCTGTGGTCGTGTATGTATGACACACCTTATCAGTGACCATTGTGTGGCCATTAATAATGCACCTTGTTTTGTCTGACAGCATCGAGCTGCAGTGGTGTGCATCATGATGCTGTGATACAAGTTGTCCACTAGATGTCGCCAAATAATTGTAAAGTAGTTAGTTTAAAATTATTCCTACCCTTCCATCAAGGTTTCCTCTAATGTTTGGCTAGTAATTAACCCTTTAAGGATATATTGAAAATGTCAAGTAGTTTTCATCAATAACTGTTAGTAGTATTGTTTATTTTTACGATGTTTAGTCACTTTTTGTGTCGGCAGCCTGTTAAATTCACCACATAAAAAGTCACTTTATTTCACTGAAGAACACATTGCAAGAGACATCAGTCAGCACAAAGTGAAGTGAAGTGAAGTGAAGTGAATTACATTTATATAGCGCTTTTTCTCAAGTGACTCAAAGCGCTTTACATTGTGAAACCCAATATCTAAGTTACATTTAAACCAAAGGGTGGATAATGTAATGCAAAACTCATTTTCACATTCTAAACATGCACTATTAATATGCAATAAAATAATGTATACATAATGATATATTATACTATATATGTAAATATATATATATATATATATATATATATATATATATATATATATATATATATATATATTATAACTAAATAACATATACTATTACTTTTATTAGACAGATATAAATAATACTGTTATTATTATTATTGTATGTATGCACAAATATACATACAAGTATGGACTATATTCAAGCACAAAAAAGTTCAATGCGACAATCAAAAGTCAGCAAATTTGACAGGAGCGAAGGTTTCGATGTGCAATGGTTAAGTTTAGCACACTTCTTCCAAAGCTGTCACACTTCAGCGGGCACTGGTTCATGTTATTATTATGGAAATATTAATAATCTCAGCAAAATATTGTACTCTTACATGGGCTAGTCTATTTCTGTCCATCAAGCTACAGTAGCTTACTCTGCACTGTTGTACATTTCAGTGTTGCTTTTTGCACTTTGTATATATATACATACACTACCGTTCAAGTTTGGGGTCACATTGAAATGTCCTTATTTTTGAAGGAAAAGCACTATACTTTTCAATGAAGATAACTTTAAACTAGTCTTAACTTTAAAGAAATACACTCTATACATTGCTAATGTGGTAAATGACTATTCTAGCTGCAAATGTATGGTTTTTGGTGCAATATCTACATAGGTGTATAGAGGCCCATTTCCAGCAACTATCACTCCAGTGTTCTAATGGTACAATGTGTTTGCTCATTGGCTCAGAAGGCTAATTGATGATTAGAAAACCCTTGTGCAATCATGTTCACACATCTGAAAACAGTTTAGCTCGTTACAGAAGCTACAAAACTGACCTTCCTTTGAGCAGATTGAGTTTCTGGAGCATCACATTTGTGGGGTCAATTAAACGCTCAAAATGGCCAGAAAAAGAGAACTTTCATCTGAAACTCGACAGTCTACTCTTGTTCTTAGAAATGAAGGCTATTCCACAAAATTGTTTGGGTGACCCCAAACTTTTGAACGTTAGTGTATATATGTTATATTATGTATTTTTTATTTATGAAAATCTACAATATTAAATTTTTCCAGAAAATATGAACCTCTAAAGTCAAATAAATGTTTTTTTTATTGCATAAACTTAGTCCGGCCACTTTGAAATTCTTGTGGGAAGTTCTCTTAGAGTCAGAATAGCAAAAAAGTGAAATATACTATTTGAAATGTTTAATTATATGTGTATGTATATAACATACAAAATCACTATATATAGAGATGGAATAAGCACACAGATTCAAATACTAAACAAAGATGACGTGTCAAGTGGAATTTAAGGAAGTATTTACTGGACACAGTTCAAAAGAAAACACATTGCACATTCATTCAAATAAATATTTAAATGAATGCACAGTAAATATGTTTATGGATGATAATAATATGCCACTTGTTTTATGTGCCAATTTAAGTGAGGTAGAATGGCAAAGACTGCTTTTACGGCCATAGACGAGTACTATTGATAGATTGATTGATAGATTTGTGATGACGACCATAGAACATGGACACGGACCTTATTATGACGAAGGAAAGTGGGGTACCATAAGGTCCTGATTTACTAAAGATTTGGGTGCACTAAAACACGTAAAAAACTTTTTAAAGTACAAAAAATATATCAAATATATAAAATAAATGTAAAAAAAACCAAAAAAAAAAACCTGCAAATCTGATAGCAAACACAAAGCTGTTCTACTAAAATTGTGCAATGTGGATTGCGTCTGTTAAGTGAGCAGAATAAGGCGTGCAATCCATTTTGCGTCTGTCTTCATAAATATGCAAAATATATTCTGATCATCAAAACGCCCACAATACTGTGAGGAGAAAATGCAAATATAATAATTAGCATAATTTAGCATAATTTATTAACACTCATCACCGTTTTGCGAGCACCTCTGAAAAGTATGTGCAAACCGGCACACACTCGATTGACAGAGAATCGTCTGTGTCAACATATTTGCACCGTCTGTCCGAAATAAAAATGATCAGACGTACTGTCTGTTCAGCAACATCCTTTTATAATTTTATAGCTGCATGCTGGGTGAGTTAATAGACTGATTAAAACAAATTCAATTGATGCGTTTTGGTATCTGCAGGCGTTTTCTTTTTTTAGAATGCCGTTTGTTTTCTGTAGATGCACTTTGGACTGTGTCTAAAATGCCCATAAAAAGTGGCGCATGTTTGAAAACACAGCAAAAGGCCACGGGGGAGGAGCTTCACATGAACGTGCACTAAATGATGGAGTGTCGAGCCCCGTTAGTCCACGCAAAATCGGTTAAATAAGGCGGTCTGCACCGCTTTACAATTGCACGCGCAGTGTTGCTAAATCACACTCAACACGCCCACTAGTAGTACTCGCAATTTTTAACGATGGCACATGCTGAATCAGGCCCTAAGTGACAATAAGTTAATGTTAGAGATGTCCGATAATGGCTTTTTTGCCGATATTCCGATATTGTCCAACTCTTAATTACCGATTCCGATATCAACTGATACCGATATATACAGTGGTGGAATTAACACATTATTATGCCTAATTTTGTTGTGATGCCCCGCTGGATGCATTAAACAATGTAACAAGGTTTCCCAAAATAAATAAACTCAAGTTATGGAAAAAAAGTGCCAACATGGCACTGCCATATTTATTATTGAAGTCACAAAGTGCATTATTTTTTTTAACATGCCTCAAAACAGCAGCTTGGAATTTGGGACATGCTCTCCCTGAGAGAGCATGAGGAGGTTGAGGGGCGGAGGGTGTATATTGTAGCGTCCCGGAAGAGTTAGTGCTGCAAGGGGTTCTGGGTATTTGTTCTGTTGTGTTTATGTTGTGTTACGGTGCGGATGTTCTCCCGAAATGTGTTTGTCATTCTTGTTTGGTGTGGGTTCACAGTGTGGCACATATTTGTAACAGTGTTAAAGTTGTTTATACGGCTACCCTCAGTGTGACCTGTATGGCTGTTGACCAAGTATGCCTTGCATTCACTTGTGTGTGGGAAAAGCCGTAGATATTATGTGACTGGGCCGGCACGCAAAGGCAGTGCCTTTAAGGTTTATTAGCGCTCTGTACTTCTCCCTACGTCCGTGTACACAGCGGCCTTTTAAAAAGTGATACATTTTACTTTTTGAAACCGATACCGATAATTTTGAAACAGATACCGATCATTTCCAACATTACATTTTAAAGCATTTATTGGCTGATAATATCGGCAGTCCGATATTATCGGACATCCCTATTTAAAAGGTATGCAATTTCAAGCAGTACATATATTTTTTCTGTGAAAATGAAAAAAAATATACATTTATTGAGAAAATATGAAGTACTTTGTTGACACACATCATTTCCAGGTGTTTGCGGACCAGATAAAATTATGTCGCGGGTCAGATCTGGCCCCCGGGCCTTGAGTTTGACACCTGTGTTCTAGGGCAGGGGTCGGCAACCCAACATGTTGAAAGAGCCATATTGGACCAAAAATACAAAAAACAAATCTGTCCAGAGCCACAAAAAATATAAAGTCTTATATAAGTGTTATAATGAAGGCAACACATGATGAAAGTGTCTATATTAGCTATATTAGCCTACTATCAAAATTACTTTAAAAGTCTTATATCACTCTACGGAGACAGCCCTCGCAAAAATGACTAATGATCTATTGCTAACGATGGATTCTGATGCGTCATCTATGTTGCTGCTTCTTGATCTTAGCGCCGCTTTCGATACCGTCGATCATAATATTTTATTAGAGCGTATCAAAACACGTATTGGTATGTCAGACTTAGCCTTGTCTTGGTTTAACTCTTATCTTACTGACAGGATGCAGTGCGTCTCCCATAACAATGTGACCTCGGACTATGTCAAGGTAACGTGCGGAGTTCCCCAGGGTTCGGTTCTTGGCCCTGCACTCTTTAGTATTTACATGCTGCCGCTGGGTGACATCATACGCAAGTACGGTGTTAGCTTTCACTGTTATGCTGATGACACTCAACTCTACATGCCCCTAAAGCTGACCAACACGCCGGACTGTAGTCAGCTGGAGGCGTGTCTTAATGAAATTAAACAATGGATGTCCGCTAACTTTTTGCAACTCAACGCTAAGAAAACGGAAATGCTGATTATCGGTCCTGCTAGACACCAACATCTATTTAATAATACCACCTTAACATTTGACAACCAAACAATTAAACAAGGAGACTCGGTAAAGAATCTGGGTATTATCTTCGACCCAACTCTCTCGTTTGAGTCACACATTAAGAGTGTTACTAAAACGGCCTTCTTTCATCTCCGTAATATCGCTAAAATTCGTTCCATCTTGTCCACTAGCGACGCTGAGATCATTATTCATGCGTTCGTTACGTCTCGTCTCGATTACTGTAACGTATTATTTTCGGGCCTCCCTATGTCTAGCATTAAAAGATTACAGTTGGTACAAAATGCGGCTGCAAGGCTTTTGACAAAAACAAGAAAGTTTGATCATATTACGCCTATACTGGCTCACTTGCACTGGCTTCCTGTGCACTTAAGATGCGACTTTAAGGTTTTACTACTTACGTATAAAATATTACACGGTTTAGCTCCAGCCTATCTCGCCGATTGTATTGTACCATATGTCCCGACAAGAAATCTGCGTTCAAAGAACTCCGGCTTATTAGTGATTCCCAGAGCCAAAAAAAAGTCTGCGGGCTATAGAGCGTTTTCTATTCGGGCTCCAGTACTCTGGAATGCCCTCCCGGTAACAGTTAGAGATGCTACCTCAGTAGAAGCATTTAAGTCCCATCTTAAAACTCATTTGTATAATCTAGCCTTTAAATAGACCCCCCCTTTTTTAGACCAGTTGATCTGCCGTTTCTTTTCTTCTCTCCTCTTCTCCCCTGTCCCTTGCGAGGGGGAGTTGCATAGGTCCGGTGGCCATGGATGAAGTGCTGGCTGTCCAGAGCCGGGACCCCGGGTGGACCACTAGCCTGTGCATCGGTTGGGGACATCTCTGCGCTGCTGACCCGTCTCCGCTCGGGATGGTTTCCTGCTGGCCCCGCTGTGGACTGGACTCCCGCTGATGTGTTGGATCCACTGTGGACTGGACTTTCACAATGTTATGTCAGACCCACTCGACATCCGTTGCTTTCGGTCTCCCCTAGAGGGGGGGGGGTTACCCACATATGCGGTCCTCTCCAAGGTTTCTCATAGTCATTCGCCGACGTCCCACTGGGGTGAGTTTTTCCTTGCCCGTATGTGGGCTCTGTACCGAGGATGTCGTTGTGGCTTGTACAGCCCTTTGAGACACTTGTGATTTAGGGCTATATAAATAAACATTGATTGATTGATTGATTGATATAAGTGTTATAATGAAGACAACACATGATGAAAGTGTCTATATTAGCCTACTATCAAAATTACTTTAAAAGTCTTATATAAGTGTTATAATGAAGACAACACATGATGAAAGTGTCTATATTAGCTATATTAGCCTACTATCAAAATTACTTTAAAAGTCTTATATAAGTGTTATAATGAAGACAACACATGATGAAAGTGTCTATATTAGCCTACTATCAAAATTACTTTAAAAGTCTTATATAAGTGTTATAATGAAGACAACACATGATGAAAGTGTCTATATTAGCCTACTATCAAAATTACTTTAAAAGTCTTATATGAGTGTTATAATTAAGACAACACATGATAAAAGTGTCTATATTAGCCTACTATCAAAATTACTTTAAAAGTCTTATATAAGTGTTATAATGAAGACAACACATGATGAAAGTGTCTATATTAGCCTACTATCAAAATTACTTTAAAAGTCTTATATAAGTGTTATAATGAAGGCAACACATGATGAAAGTGTCTATATTAGCTATATTAGCCTACTATCAAAATTACTTTAAAAGTCTTATATAAGTGTTATAATGAAGACAACACATGATGAAAGTGTCTATATTAGCCTACTATCAAAATTACTTTAAAAGTCTTATATAAGTGTTATAATGAAGACAACACATGATGAAAGTGTCTATATTAGCCTACTATCAAAATTACTTTAAAAGTCTTATATAAGTGTTATAATGAAGACAACACATGATGAAAGTGTCTATATTAGCCTACTATCAAAATTACTTTAAAAGTCTTATATAAGTGTTATAATGAAGACAACACATGATGAAAGTGTCTATATTAGCCTACTATCAAAATTACTTTAAAAGTCTTATATAAGTGTTATAATGAAGACAACACATGATAAAAGTGTCTATATTAGCCTACTATCAAAATTACTTTAAAAGTCTTATATAAGTGTTATAATGAAGACAACACCTGATAAAAGTGTCTATATTAGCCTACTATCAAAATTACTTTAAAAGTCTTATATAAATGTTATAATGAATGCAACACATGATGAAAGTGTCTATATTGGCTATATTAGCCTACTATCAAAATGACTTTAAAAGTCTTATATAAGTGTTATAATGAAGGCAACACAGGATAAAAGTGTCTATATTAGCCTACTATCAAAATTACTTTAAAAGTCTTATATAAGTGTTATAATGAAGACAACACATGATGAAAGTGTCTATATTGGCTATATTAGCCTACTATTTAAATTACTTTAAAAGTCTTATATAAGTGTTATAATGAAGGCAACACATGATGAAAGTGTCTATATTGGCTATATTAGCCTACTATCAAAATGACTTTAAAAGTCTTATATAAGTGTTATAATGAAGGCAACACATGATGAAAGTGTCTATATTAGCTATATTAGCCTACTATCAAAATGACTTTAAAAGTCTTATATAAGTGTTATAATGAAGGCAACACGTGATGAAAGTGTCTATATTAGCTATATTAGCCTACTATCAAAATGACTTTAAAAGTCTTATAAGTGTTAAAATGAAGACAACACATGATGTAAGTGTCTATTTATATTAGCCTACTATCAAAATGACTATGCCTCGCAGGCTGACGCAAATCTTTGTTGACAGAAATGTAATATTTATTGTACACATTTTTACAACATTGAAAAAATATTAGTAAAACGGAGGCTTCTCAGAGGGTGAGATATTTCCTGGAAATTGCTGACTTAGAATGTGTGTGTCCGAGTTAAATGAAACGTCAGGCTGTCTTCTTCTAATGGATTTATTACAATCTTTGCAAGCTGGGTAACCTTTGCTGTGGTCTGGAACAACATGGCACGCAAACAACTATCAGAAATGCAGCTAACATCACATCCAGATAATGTGTCATGAGACATGCAAATATTAATTAAATACACAGAGGACATAAATAAAGGATATTAAATGAGCTCAAAGATAGCCTAAATAGCGTGTTAGCATTGATTAGCTTGCAGTCATGCTCTGACCAAATATGCCTGATTAGCACTCCACACAAGTCAATAACATCAACAAAGCTCAAGTTAGTGCATTCACGCACAGCATAAAACGTTTGGTGGACAAAATGAGACAAAGAAGGAGCGGCATAAAACCCGTCTTTCTGTGGCAGCGTCGGAGAAAGTTGTACATGTAAACAAACTACGATGAGTTCAAGTACTGCTGAAATTAGTTGGACAAAACGGCGCTCGCCAAATACTCCCTTCAGTAAAGCATGAACACAAACATATTAAACAGTGGGATTTGTAACAATTAGGAAGGTTTGTGTTATTTTTGTCCTCCTACACAAACCATATTAAGTAGGGATGTCCGATAATGGCTTTTTGCCGATATCTGATGTTCCGATAGTGTCCAACTCTTAATTACCGATACCGATATCAACCGATACCGATGTATACAGTCATGGAATTAACACATTATTATGCCTAATTTGGACAACTAGGTATGGTGAAGATAAGGTCCTTTTTTAAAAAAAATTATAAAATTAAAAAAAGATAAATAAATTGAAATCATTTTCTTGAATAAAAAATAAATTAAAACAATATAAAAACAGTTACATAGAAACTAGTAATTAATGAAAATGAGTAAAATTAACTGTTAAAGGTTAGTACTATTAGTGGAGCAGCAGCACGCACAATCATGTGTGCTTACGGACTGTATCCTTTGCAGACTGTATTGATATAAATAAATAAATAAATAAATGGGTTATACTTGTATAGCGCTTTTTCTACCTTCAAGGTACTCAAAGCGCTTTGACAGTATTTCCACATTTACCCATTCACACACACATTCACACACTGATGGCGGGAGCTGCCATGCAAGGCAGCTAACCAGCAGCCATCAGAGGCAAAGGGTGAAGTGTCTTGCCCAAGGACACAACGGACGTGACTAGGAAGGTAGAAGG
This sequence comes from Entelurus aequoreus, assembly GCF_033978785.1. NCBI lineage: Eukaryota > Metazoa > Chordata > Actinopteri > Syngnathiformes > Syngnathidae > Entelurus > Entelurus aequoreus. The sequence goes on from NC_084740.1 coordinate 54,070,044, forward strand.
TGGGAATTGAACCCCAGTAACCAGCAACACTCCGATTGCTGGCACAGCCACTCTACCAACTTCGCCACGCCGTCCCTATATTATATATTGATATATAATGTAGGAACCAGAATATTAATAACAGAAAGAAACAACCCTTTTGTGTGAATGAGTGATAATGGGGAAGGGAGGTTTTTTGGGTTGGTGCACTAATTGTAAGTGTATCTTGTGTTTTTTATGTTGATTTAATAAAAAATTAAAAACCCGATACCGATAATTAAAAAAAACGATACCGACAATTTCCGATATTACATTTTAAAGCATTTATCGGCCGATAATATCGGACATCTCTACCTACAAGCCTAAATAGCATGTTAGCATTGATTAGCTTGCAGTCATGCTCTGACCAAATATGCCTGATTAGCACTCCACACAAGTCAATAACATCAACAAAGCTCAAGTTAGTGCATTCACGCACAGCATAAAACGTTTGGTGGACAAAATGAGACAAAGAAGGAGCGGCATAAAACACGTCTTTCTGTGGCAGCGTCGGAGAAAGTTGTACATGTAAACAAACTACGATGAGTTCAAGTACTGCTGAAATTAGTTGGACAAAACGGCGCTCGCCAAATACTCCCTTCAGTAAAGCATAAACACAAACATATTAAACAGTGGGATTTGTAACAATTAGGAAGGTTTGTGTTATGTTTGTCCCACACAAACCATATTAAGACAACGAATGTGTTTTTTACCTAATTTTTTGCTATTTTCATACATTTTTGAAAAAGCTCCAGGGAGCCACCAGAGCGGTGCTAAAGAGCCACATGCGGATCGAGAGCCACGGGTTGCTGACCCCCGTCCTAGGGGAAGAATATATTGTTGTGAAGTCATGGCTCCTCTCCAGGCTCCACGCCAGGTTTAGCTGATAACCAAGGGAAGGGGATGGGGGCGAGAGAGGGAGCAAGAAGGGGGTGTAGGAGAACCAACACTGCAGGCCGGTGATGGGTGGAGAGATTCCCAACCAGAAGAAAAAAAGAAGGAAGAAAAAGTTGTGAAAGTGGCGAGACGAGAGTGTGTGTGCTGCATCTCGCCTCGCACACCCCCCTCACACGAGAAGCAGAATTAGGGCAGCGAAGGTGAAGGAAGGTTTTCCCTCTGAGGTGAAGGAGAGTGCAGGGAAGAGAAGAAGTGCCTCCAGATGTTTCATGTTCCCATGAACATAAAAGCAGAAACATCTTCACTTCCAACACACACCTCCAATGAGATCATGCCTCTTCTGTGAGTTTTGTCTTCCCTCTTTTGGTGCTGGGAGAATGGAGAGTGTGAAAGTGTTGCTGTTGGACATTCTGTGGGTCACGCTGGCCATGTCTGCACCCGGGTGTTGTGCTCCTTTTCACGACAATGGTGAGTCACGTCTTGCTTTGCTTGCAACACTTTGATCATTACGACTAACATCCCACAAGAAATGCACACTACATTGTCCACCAGTGATTCCCCAACAGTGGTACGCCAAAGAATCACCTATTTGAATATTCCAACACAGTGTTACTGTTCAAACTGGGGCTAAAATGTAAAATATTCTTGTTGAATAACACCGCTGCCTTGTTTTAATGGATACTTAGGCCTACTACGCTACTGCATTTCAATGTCGGTCATTATGCTGGTACTTGGAAAGCTAAGTGTTTTAAGTTTGATGTCGTTGATAACCACAATGTATCCCCTAAGACTGGGGGTCAGCAACCCGCAGCTCTAGAGCCACATGCAGCCTCTTTAGCGCCGCTTTGGTGGCTCCATGGAGCTTTTTCAAAAATGTATGGAAATGGGGGGAAAAAAAGGGGTGAAAAATATACAAACCCCGTTTCCATATGAGTTGGGAAATTGTGTTCGATGTAAATATAAACGGAATACAATGATTTGCAATTCATTTTCAACCCATATTCAGTTGAATATGCTACAAAGACAACATATTTGATGTTCAAACTGATTAAAAAAAATGTTGTGCAAATAATCATTAACTTTAGAATTTGATGCCAGCAACACGTGACAAAGAAGTTGGGAAAGGTGGCAATAAATACTGATAAAGTTGAGGAATGCTCATCAAACACTTATTTGGAACATCCCACAGGTGAACAGGCACATTGGGAACAGGTGGGTGCCATGATTGGGTATAAAAGTAGATTCCATGAAATGCTCAGTCATTCACAAACAAGGATGGGGTGAGGGTCACGACTTTGTCAACAAATTGTTGAACAGTTTAAGAAAAACCTTTCTCAAGCAGCTATTGCAAGGAATTTAGGGATTTCACCATCTACGCTCCGTAATATCATCAAAGGGTTCAGAGAATGTGGAGAAATCACTGCACGTAAGCAGCCAAGCCCGTGACCTTCCATCCCTCAGGCTGTACTGCATCAACAAGCGACATCAGTGTGTAAAGGATATCACCACATGGGCTCAGGAACACTTCAGAAACCCACTGTCAGTAACTACAGTTGGTCGCTACATCTGTAAGTGCAAGTTAAAACTCTCCTATGCAAGGCGAAAACCGTTTATCAACAACACCCAGAAACGCCGTCGGCTTCGCTGGGCCTGAGCTCATCTAAGATGGACTGATACAAAGTGTAAAAGTGTTCTGTGGTCTGACGAGTCCACATTTCAAATTGTTTTTGGAAACTGTGGACGTCGTGTCCTCCGGACCAAAGAGGAAAAGAACCATCCGGATTGTTATAGGCGCAAAGTGTAAAAGCCAGCATGTGTGATGGTATGGGGATGTGTTAGTGCCCAAGACATGGGTAACTTACACATCTGTGAAGGCACCATTAATGCTGAAAGGTACATACAGCTTTTGGAGCAACATATGTTGCCATCCAAGCAACGTTACCATGGACGCCCCTGCTTATTTCAGCAAGACAATGCCAAGCCACGTGTTACATCAACGTGGCTTCATAGTAAAAGAGTGCGGGTACTAGACTGGCCTGCCCGTAGTCCAGACCTGTCTCCCATTGGAAACGTGTGGCGCATTATGAAGCCTAAAATAGCACAAGGGAGACCCCCGGACTGTTGAACAACTTAAGCTGTACATCAAGCAAGAATGGGAAAGAATTCCACCTGAGAAGCTTCAAAAATGTGTCACCTCAGTTCCCAAACGTTTACTGAGTGTTGTTAAAAGGAAAGGCCATGTAACACAGTGGTGAACATGCCCTTTCCCAACTACTTTGGCACATGTTGCAGCCATGAAATTCTAAAGTTAATTATTTGCAAAAAAAAAATTAAGTTTATGAGTTTGAACATCAAATATCTTGTCTTTGTAGCATATTCAACTGAATATGGGTTGAAAAGGATTTGCAAATCATTGTATTCCGTTTATATTTACATCTAACACAATTTCCCAACTCATGGAAACGGGGTTTGTATTTTTTGTTGTAATATGGTTTCTGTAGGAGGACAAACATGACACAAACCTTCCTAATTGTTAGAAAGTAGGTAAATAAGTAAGTACATTTTATTTATAAATTGCTTTTCACAGATAAAATCACAAAACACTGTACAAAACATAGGTAAAGTAAAACAACAATTAAATTCAAAACAACAAAGGATACAAAGTGAAAAATGATCAAAAATCATAGTTAAAAGGTGCATTAACTAAAAGCTTTACAAAAAAGAAAGCCCACTATTTTATATGGTTGTGTGTATGCTTCACTGATGAGAGTATTTGTCCTACTAATATCAGCGGCCCTTGAACTCACCGTTGTGTGGACTGTGACCCAACAGTTTGTTTACGTGTACAACTTTTTCCGACGCTGCCACAGAAAGACGTGTTTTATGCCACTCCTTCTTTGTCTCATTTTGTCCACCAAATGTTTTATACTGTGCATGAATGCACAAAGGTGAACTTTGTTGATGTTACTGACTTGTTATGGAGTGCTAATCAGGCATATTTGGTCACTGCATGACTGCAAGTTAATCAATGCTAACATGCTATTTAGGCTAGCTGTATGTACATATTGCATCATTATGCCTCATTTGTAGGTATATTTGAGATCATTTAATTTCCTTTACTTATGTTAATATATATGTGCATGTCTCATGACACATTATCTATATGTAATATTGGCTGCATTTCTGATAGTTTTTAGTGTGCAATGTTGTTCCAGACCACAGCAAACGTTAGCCAGCTTGCAAAGATTGTAATACATCCATTAGAAGAAGACAGCCTGCCGTTTCCTTTAACTTGGACACACACATCTATACCTTTTTTGGCTATTAAAAGCCAGTCATTTCCAGGAGTTTTCTCATCCTCTGAGAAGTTTTACTAATGTTTTCCAATGTTGTAAAAATGTGTAGAATAAATATTACATTTCAACATTTCTGTCAACGTAAATTTGCATCAGCCTGCGACACAGTCATTTTGATAGTAGGCTAATATTGCTAATTAGCCACTTACATCATGCGTTGCCATAATTACAACACTTATATAAATCTTTAAATTTTTTGCGGCTCCTGACAGATTACTTTTTTGTATTTTTGGTCCAATATGGCTCTTTCAACATTTTGGATTTGCTGACCCCTGACCTAGACATTCCACAAACACTCAGTTTTTGTAACAAAATATACAGGATGAGAAAATAAGAATAAAATGGTACTTATTTCATTAACTTGTATCATTTTTTTTTTATATGCCAGTTGTTGTTATGATCAGAGTGTTGTGCTCAAAAAGTGTTCGTACAGTAAACACACTGAAACCTTTTAACCAAGCTTTACTTCTAAGAAACTATAACTTAAATAAACAGACACACAATATATTCTCTTCACATTTACCACTTTGTTGTAAGAGAGCACAGCCTGGAGGTTCAATGTGCACAATTGAATATCTTAGTTGCTCAGACAGTAATATGTTGACTCAAGACATTAATGTTTCTTTTATTTATGTTAGCATTTAAGTTAGCCAGCGATTAGCACAATTGAGTAGGTTAGTTGTCTCAGACAGCAGTGTGTTTATACAAGTTTAGATTGGGGTATGACATTTAGAATTAATTAATGTGCCTTGTATTCATGTTAGCCTTTCAAATGGCAAGCGATTAGTGATGCCAGCTGCTAGCTAGCGATTAGCACGACTCATTATCTTAGTTGTTCAGGGTTTAATGTTTATATAAGTTTAAATTGTTGTATGACATTTGTAATGACGAAATACATTAATGTGCCTTGTATTCTTGTTACCATTTAAGCTAGCAAGCGATTAGTGGCCCTGGCTCCGAGCTAGCAATTAGCACAATTGAATATCGTAGCTGTTCATCGAGAAATGTGTTTACATGAGTTTAGATTGGGGTGTGACGTTTGTAATGAAGAAATATGTTAATTTGTCTAGTGTTCATGTTAGCATTTAAGCGAACTAGCGTTTAGGATACAAGTTGAGAGCTAGCGTTTAGCACGATTGAATAGCTTAGATGCTAAAACAGCAATGTGTTTTTGGAATTTAGACACTATATATTCTCTTCACATTTACCACTTTGTTCTAAGAGAGCACAGCCTGGAGGTTCAATGTGCACAATTGAGTATCTTCGTTGCTCAGACAGTAATATGTTGACTCAAGACATTGTTTCTTTTATTTATGTTAGCATTTAAGTTAGCTAGCGATTAGCACAATTGAATAGGTTAGTTGCTCAGACAGCAGTGTGTTTATACAACTTTAGATTGAGGTATGACATTTCGAAATACATTAATGTGCGTTGTATTCTTGTTAGCCTTTAAACTGGCAAGCGATTAGTGATGCCAGCTGCTAGCTAGCGATTAGCACGACTCAATATCTTAGTTGTTCAGGGAGTAATGTGTTTATACAAGTAATGATTGGGGTATGAGATTTCGAAAATACGCTAATGTGCCTTGTATTCACGTTAGCCTTTAAACTGGCAAGCGATTAGTGATGCCAGCTGCCTGCTAGCGATTAGCACGACTCAATATCTTAGTTGTTCAGGGAGTAATGTGTTTATACAAGTTTAAATTGTTGTATTACATTTGTAATGACGAAATACATTAATGTGCCCTGTATTCATGTTACCATTTAAGCTAGCAAGCGATTAGTGGCCCTGGCTGCGAGCTAGCAATTAGCACAATTGAATATCTTAGCTGTTCATAGAGAAATGTGTTTACATAAGTTTAGATTGGGGGTGTGACGTTTGTAATGAGGAAATATGTTAAAATGTCTCGTATTCATGTTAGCATTTAAGCTAACTAGCGATTAAGATACTAGTTGAGAGCTAGCGATTAGCACGATTGAATAGCTTAGATGCTAATACAGCAATGTGTTTTTGGAATTTAGACTGGGTTGTGTCGTTTGCAATGAGAAAATACATTATTGTTTTGTATTCATGTTAGCGTATAAGAAAGCTAGCGATTACCACAATTGGATAGTTTAGTTTCTCAGACAGCAACGTGCTTAATGTAAGTCGTTTTTATTGAGGAAAGACAAAGTGTCTTGTATTCATGTTAGCGTTTAAGCTAGCTGGTGATTAGCACACTAGTTGCTAGCTATTTTGATTAACAAAGGTAGCGATTGGTGGTGCCAGCGGTTAGCTGCCGCTAGCTATCTTTCTCCTCTAGGAAATGAGCACTATCACCAGTCTGTGAGTTTATCAAAGTGCGGTTATCAATCACGGTTTTACAATAATTTTTCATTGAAGCAGTAATACTAACTGTTGGGAGTTTTACTGTGGTATCTCATGAATACTATCAGTTCATATCTAACTTGTATAAATTACTTTGAACTACTTTAATCTATCTATCTATCTATCTATCTATCTATCTATCTATCTATCTATCTATCTATCTATCTATCTATCTATCTATCTATCTATCTATCTATCTATCTATCTATCTATCTAGTGTCTATCTATCTATCTATCTATCTATCTATCTATCTATCTATCTATCTATCTATCTATCTATCTATCTATCTATCTATCTATCTATTTAGCTAGCTGTCTATCTACAATCGTGGTCAAAAGTACATACACTTGTGAAGGACATAATGTCATGGCCAAACAGCTCATTTTTTGTTTCATCTGACCCCAGAACTTTCCTCCTGAAGGTCTTATCTTTGTCCATGTGATGTCAGATGAAACAAAAATGTAGCTGTTTGGCCACAATACCCAGCAATATGTTTGGAGGAGAGAAGGTGAGGCCTTTAACCACAGGAACACCATTCCTACTGTCAAGCATGGTGGTGGTAGTATTATGCTCTGGGCCTGTTTTGCTGCCAATGGAACTGGTGCTTTACAGAGAGTAAATGGGACAATGAAAAAGGAGGATTACCTCCAAATTCTTCAGGACAAGCTAAAATCATCAGCCCGGAGGTTGGGTCTTGGGTGCAGTTGGGTGTTCCAACAGGACAATGACCCCAAACACATGTCAAAAGTGGTAAAGGAATGGCTAAATCAGGCTAGAATGAAGGTCTTAGAATGGCCTTCCCAAAGTCCTGACTTAAATGTGTGGACAATGCTGAAGAAACAAGTCCATGTCAGAAAACCAACACATTTAGCTGAACTGCACCAATTTTGTCAAGAGGAGTGGTCAAAAATAATTTCTACAACTCTTATTTTTTTGTGATAGAGTGATTGGAGCACATACTTGTTGGTCACAAAAAAACATTCATGAAGTTTGCTTCTTTTATGAATTTATTATGGGTCTACTGAAAATGTGTCCCATTTACTCTCTGTAAAGCACCAGTTCCATTGGCAGCAAAACAGGCCCAGAGTATAATACTACCACCACCATGCTTGCCGGTAGGGATGGTGTTCCTGGGATTAAAAGCCTCACCTTTTCTCCTCCAAACATATTGCTGGGTATTGTGGCCTAAATGTTTGTTTAATTTGACATCACATGGACAAAGATAAGACCTTCTGGAGGAAAGTTATGTGGTCAGATGAAACCTGAACCTTCATGAAGTTTGCTTCTTTTATGAATTTATTATGGGTCTACTGAAAATGTGAGCAAATGTGCTGGGTCAAAAGTATACATACAGCAATGTTAATATTTGCTTAAATGTCCCTTGGCAAGTTTACCTGCAATAAGGCGCTTTTGGTAGCCATCCACAAGCTTCTGCTTGCATTTTTGACCACTCCTCTTGACAAAATTGGTGCAGTTCAGCTAAATGTGTTGCTTTTCTGACATGGACTTGTTTCTTCAGCATTGTCCACACGTTTAAGTGAGGACTTTGGGAAGGCCATTCTAAAACCTTCATTCTAGCCTGATTTAGCCATTCTTTTACCACTTTTGAGGTGTGTTTGGGGTCATTGTCCTGTTGGAACACCCAACTGCGCCCAAGACCCAACCTCCGGGCTGATGATTTTAGGTTCCATCCATCCATTTTCTACCGCTTGTCCCTTTTGGGGTCGCGAGGGGTGCTGGAGCCTATCTCAGCTGCATTCGGGCGGAAGTTGTCCTGAAGAATTTGGAGGTAATCCTCCTTTTTCATTGTCCCATTTACTGTCTGTAAAGCACCAGTTCCATTGGCAAAGCACCTTATTGCAGTGAAACTTGCCAAGGGACATGTAAGCAAATATTAACATTGCTGTATGTATACTTTTGACCCAGCACATTTGCTCACATTGTCAGTAGACCCATAATAAATTCATAAAAGAAGCAAACTTCATGAATGTTGTTTGTGACCAACAAGTATGTGCTCCAATCACTCCATCACAAAAAATAAGAGTTGTAGAAATGATTAGAAACTCAAGACAGCCATGACATTAATAATAATTAGAGATGTCCGATAATATCGGCCTGCCGATATTATCGGCCGATATATGCGTTAAAATGTAATATCGGAAATTATCGGTATTGTTTTTTTTTATTATCGGTATCGGTTTTTTTTTTTGTTTTTTTTTAATTAAATCAACATAAAAAACACAAGATACACTTACAATTAGTGCACCAACCCAAAAAACCTCCCTCCCCCATTTACACTCATTCACACAAAAGGGTTGTTTCTTTCTGTTATTAATATTCTGGTTCCTACATTATATATCAATATATATCAATACAGTCTGCAAGGGATACAGTCCGTAAGCACACATGATTGTGCGTGCTGCTGCTCCACTAATAGTACTAACCTTTAACAGTTAATTTTACTAATTTGCATTCATTACTAGTTTCTATGTAACTGTTTTTATATTGTTGTACTTTCTTTTTTATTCAAGAAAATGTTTTTAATTGATCTTATTTTACTAATTTTTTTTAAAAGTACCTTATCTTCACCATACCTGGTTGTCCAAATTAGGCATAATAATGTGTTAATTCCACGACTGCATATATCGGTTGATATCGGTATCGGTTGATATCGGTATCGGTAATTAAAGAGTTGGACAATATCGGAATATCGGATATCGGCAAAAAGCCATTATCGGACATCCCTAATAATAACAATAGATTTTATTTGTAAAAGGCACTTTATATTGAGTAAACAATCTCAAAGTGCTACAGTGTATTAAAAAAAATAAAAATAAAATAAAGAAATTAATAAAAATAAAAACTAGAACAGCCAAATAGCTATAACCAGTATGCATATATCTAAAAAAAAAGGCTTTTTAAAAAAAGAAGGGCTTTTAAGCCTTTTTTGAAAGCATCCACAGTCTGTGGTGCCCTCAGGTGGTCAGGGAGAGCGTTTCACAGACAGGGAGCGGCGGAGCAGAAAGCCCCATTATGTTCTTTACATGTGTATGTACACTTTTGACCACGACGTTTTCGTCAGTGTTGCGTTCGAGGACCCTTCAGTCGCATCATTCCAATACAACATAATCAGGTGTTTTCTCTCTTTCCCCCAGCGATTGACCTTCTGGCAGCTTTGAACATGTCCCAGCCAAGAAGCGGACTGTCCAGACTGCACAGTCCCACAGGGCTCGTGTACAGACTTCGCCTTAAAGCGCCTCACTTGACGCTTCCTCAGGAATATTCCCGGGTCCTTCACTCCAACCTTCAGGGAAGCATGGGGTTTCATTTTGTGGGGCACCAGTTGCAGGGCACCAACGCCACCCTTCTGTCCCTGTCCTCCTCATCCTCGCCCATCCTTCAACTCACCTCGTCCACCCTGGAGGACACTCTGCGTGTGGACTACCAGGCGGTGGGCGGCATTTTCCCCAGGAGAAATCCCTTCTCCCGGGGGGAATGGGTCCAGTTGGCCGTCAGCCTGGAGCCAGGCAGGATCGTATATTTTGTGGACTGTCAAGAAGCTGAAATGGTGCTAATAAAGGAGAAGTTCAAGGTGGAACTTCCCCAAGACGTCCTCGTCACTCTGGCCAGCACGCCCGGGAGGAAAGACAGCAGGTTTAGTGTAAGTTGTTGCACAAATCTCACATTCCAACACAAATACACTTTTTATTCTCCGTAATAAAACACCAGCAGTGACACAAATATAAATATTTGGAACGCAGCTTTCAGGATTGATCCTTTTTTCAAATCCTAATTCATGTTGTTTTTAAACAAGCATCCTAAATGGCTGCACAACTCCTATGTTGGCAAGTGTGACCGCTAAAAAGGTTGTGTGGTCTGCTAAGAGCACTTGGTATGTTTTAAGAGGGGACAGACACAGTGAGTGAACAAGAAGAACAAACACAACAGCGGCAACAACATGGGCTGGTTGTTTTAAGAGGGGAAGACAAGATGAGTGAATGGGAAGAACAAACAACAGCAAGTGCTTGTTTTAAGAGGGGACAGACAAAATGAGTGAACGGGAAGAACAAACAACAGCAACTACATGGGCTGAATGTTTTTGGGGGGGGCAGACAAAATGAGTGAACAGAAAGAACAAACACAACAGCGGCAACAACATGGGCTGGTTGTTTTAAGAGGGGACAGACAAAGTGAGCGAATGGGAAGAACAAACAACAGCAAGTGCTTGTTTTAAGAAGGGACAGACAAAATGAGTGAACAGGAAGAACAAACACAACAGCGGCAACAACATTAGCTGGTTGTTTTAAAGGGGGCAGACAAAGTGAGTGAATGGGAAGGACAAACAGCAACAACATGGGATAATTGTTTTAAGAGGGGGCCTACAAAGTGAGTGAATGGAAAAAACTAACTACAGCAACTGCGCGGGCTATTTGTTTTAAAAAGGGACAGACAAAATTAGTTAACAGAAAGAATAAACACAACAGCGGCAACAACATTAGCTTGTTGTTTCAAAGGGGGAAGACAAAGTGAGTAAATGGAAAAATCAAACAACAGCAACAACATATGCTATTTGTTTTAAGAAGGGACAGACAAAATGAGTGAACAAGAAGAACAAACACAACAGCGGCAACAACATGGGCTGGTTGTTTTAGGAGGGGACAGACAAAGTGAGTGAATGTGAAGAACAAACAACAACATGGGCTAAATGTTTTAAGAGGGGACAGACAAAGTGAGTGAACAGAAAGAACAAACACAACAGCAGCAACAACATGTGCTGGTTGTTTTAAGAGGGGACAGACAAAGTGAGTGAATGGGAAGAACAAAAAACAGCAAGTGCTTGTTTTAAGAGGGGACAGACAAAATGAGTGAACAGGAAGAACAAACACAACAGCAGCAAAAACATTAGCTGGTTGTTTTAAAGGGGGGAGACAAAGTGAGTGAATGGGAAGAACAAACAGCAACAACATGGGATAATTGTTTTAAGAGGGGGCCTACAAAGTGAGTGAATAGAAAAAACTAACGACAGCAACTGGACGGGCTATATGTTTTAAGAAGGGACAGACAAAATTAGTGAACAGAAAGAACAAACACAACAGCGGCAACAACATTAGCTTGTTGTTTCAAAGGGGGAAGTAAAAAAGAGTGAATGGAAAAATCAAACAACAGCAACAACATAGGCTATTTGTTTTAAGAAGGGACAGACAAAATGAGTGAACAAGAAGAACAAACACAACAGCGGCAACAACATGGGCTGGTTGTTTTAGGAGGGGACAGACAAAGTGAGTGAATGTGAAGAACAAACAACAACATGGGCTAAATGTTTTAAGAGGGGACAGACAAAGTGAGTGAACAGAAAGAACAAACACAACAGCGGCAACAACATGGGCTGATTGTTTTAAGAGGGGACAGACAAAGTGAGTGAACAGAAATAACAAACACAACAGCGGCAACAACATGGGCTGATTATTTTAAGAGGGGACAGACAAAGTGAGTGAATGGGAAGAAGAAACAACAGCAAGTGCTTGTTTTAAAAAGGGACAGACAAAATGAGTGAACAGAAAGAACAAACACAACAGCGGCAACAACAGCGGCTGGTTGTTTTAAGAGGGGACAGACAAAGTGAGTGAATGGGAAGAACAAACAACAGCAAGTGCTTGTTTTAAGAAGGGACAGACAAAGTGAGTGAACAGGAAGAACAAACACAACAGCGGCAACAACATTAGCTGGTTGTTTTAAGAGGGGACAGACAAAGTGAGTCAATGGGAAGAACAAACACAACAGCAGCAACAACATGTGCTGATTGTTTTAAGAGGGGACAGACAAAGTGAGTGAACAGAAAGAACAAACACAACAGCGGCAACAACATGGGCTGATTGTTTTAAGAGGGGACAGACAAAGTGAGTGAACAGAAAGAACAAACACAACAGCGGCAACAACATGGGCTGGTTGTTTTAAGAGGGGACAGACAAAGTGAGCGAATGGGAAGAACAAACAACAGCAAGTGCTTGTTTTAAGAAGGGACAGACAAAATGAGTGAACAGGAAGAACAAACACAACAGCGGCAACAACAGCGGCTGGTTGTTTTAAAGGGGGCAGACAAAGTGAGTGAATGGGAAGGACAAACAGCAACAACATGGGATAATTGTTTTAAGAGGGGGCCTACAAAGTGAGTGAATGGAAAAAACTAACTACAGCAACTGCACGGGCTATTTGTTTTAAAAAGGGACAGACAAAATTAGTTAACAGAAAGAATAAACACAACAGCGGCAACAACATTAGCTTGTTGTTTCAAAGGGGGAAGACAAAGTGAGTGAATGGAAAAATCAAACAACAGCAACAACATATGCTATTTGTTTTAAGAAGGGACAGACAAAATGAGTGAACAAGAAGAACAAACACAACAGCGGCAACAACATGGGCTGGTTGTTTTAGGAGGGGAAGACAAAATGAGTGAATGGGAAGAACAAACAACAGCAAGTGCTTGTTTTAAGAGGGGACAGAGAAAAAGAGTGAACAGAAAGAACAAACACAACAGCGGCAACAAAATGGGCTGATTGTTTTAAGAGGGGACAGGCAAAGTGAGTGAATGGGAAGAACAAACAACAGCAAGTGCATGTTTTAAGAAGGGACAGACAAAATGAGTGAACAGGAAGAACAAACACAACAGCGGCAACAACATTAGCTGGTTGTTTTAAGAGGGGACAGACAAAGTGAGTGAATGGGAAGAACAAACAGCAACAACATGGGATAATTGTTTTAAGAGGGGGCCTACAAAGTGAGTGAATGGAAAAAACTAACTACATCAACTGCACGGGCTATTTGTTTTAAAAAGGGACAGACAAAATTAGTTAACAGAAAGAATAAACACGACAGCGGCAACAACATTAGCTTGTTGTTTCAAAGGGGGAAGACAAAGTGAGTGAATGGAAAAATCAAACAACAGCAACAACATATGCTATTTGTTTTAAGAAGGGACAGACAAAATGAGTGAACAAGAAGAACAAACACAACAGCGGCAACAACATCAATCAATCAATCAATCAATGTTTATTTATATAGCCCTAAATCACAGGTGTCTCAAAGGGCTGTACAAGCCACAACGACATCCTCGGTACAGAGCCCACATACGGGCAAGGAAAAACTCACCCCAGTGGGACGTCGGTGAATGACTATGAGAAACCTTGGAGAGGACCGCATATGTGGGTAACCCCCCCCCCCCTCTAGGGGAGACCGAAAGCAACGGATGTCGAGTGGGTCTGACATAACATTGTGAAAGTCCAGTCCACAGTGGATCCAACACATCAGCGGGAGTCCAGTCCACAGCGGGGCCAACAGGAAACCATCCCGAGCGGAGACGGGTCAGCAGCGCAGAGATGTCCCCAACCGATGCACAGGCTAGTGGTCCACCCGGGGTCCCGGCTCTGGACAGCCAGCACTTCATCCATGGCCACCGGACCTATGCAACTCCCCCTCGCAAGGGACAGGGGAGAAGAGGAGAGAAGAAAAGAAACGGCAGATCAACTGGTCTAAAAAAGGGGGGGTCTATTTAAAGGCTAGATTATACAAATGAGTTTTAAGATGGGACTTAAATGCTTCTACTGAGGTAGCATCTCTAACTGTTACCGGGAGGGCATTCCAGAGTACTGGAGCCCGAATAGAAAACGCTCTATAGCCCGCAGACTTTTTTTTTGGCTCTGGGAATCACTAATGAGCCGGAGTTCTTTGAACGCAGATTTCTTGTCGGGACATATGGTACAATACAATCGGCGAGATAGGCTGGAGCTAAACCGTGTAATATTTTATACGTAAGTAGTAAAACCTTAAAGTCGCATCTTAAGTGCACAGGAAGCCAGTGCAAGTGAGCCAGTATAGGCGTAATATGATCAAACTTTCTTGTTTTTGTCAAAAGCCTTGCAGACGCATTTTGTACCAACTGTAATCTTTTAATGCTAGACATAGGGAGGCCCGAAAATAATACGTTACAGTAATCGAGACGAGACGTAACGAACGCATGAATAATGATCTCAGCGTCGCTAGTGGACAAGATGGAACGAATTTTAGCGATATTACGGAGATGAAAGAAGGCCGTTTTAGTAACACTCTTAATGTGTGACTCAAACGAGAGAGTTGGGTCGAAGATAATACCCAGATTCTTTACCGAGTCTCCTTGTTTAATTGTTTGGTTGTCAAATGTTAAGGTGGTATTATTAAATAGATGTTGGTGTCTAGCAGGACCGATAATCAGCATTTCCGTTTTCTTAGCGTTGAGTTGCAAAAAGTTAGCGGACATCCATTGTTTAATTTCATTAAGACACGCCTCCAGCTGACTACAGTCCGGCGTGTTGGTCAGCTTTAGGGGCATGTAGAGTTGAGTGTCATCAGCATAACAGTGAAAGCTAACACCGTACTTGCGTATGATGTCACCCAGTGGCAGCATGTAAATACTAAAGAGTGCAGGGCCAAGAACCGAACCCTGGGGAACTCCGCACGTTACCTTGACATAGTCCGAGGTCACATTGTTATGGGAGACGCACTGCATCCTGTCAGTAAGATAAGAGTTAAACCAAGACAAGGCTAAGTCTGACATACCAATACGTGTTTTGATACGCTCTAATAAAATATTATGATCGACGGTATCGAAAGCGGCGCTAAGATCAAGAAGCAGCAACATAGATGACGCATCAGAATCCATCGTTAGCAATAGATCATTAGTCATTTTTGCGAGGGCTGTCTCCGTAGAGTGATTTGCCCTGAAACCGGATTGAAAAGGTTCACAGAGATTGTTAGTCACTAAGTGTTCATTTAGCTGCTGTGCGACAGTTTTTTCGAGAATTTTGGAAATAAACGGAAGGTGGGAGACCGGTCGGTAGTTTACCATGAGGTCAGGATCGAGGTTAGGTCTTTTGAGCAGAGGATGAATAACCGCTTTTTTGAATGCTAGGGGAACAGTGCCGGAGGAAAGTGATAAGTTTATAATATTTAACACTGATGGACCTAATAATACAAACAGTTCCTTGATAAGTTTCCCAGGAAGTGGGTCAAGTAAACATGTTGTTTGTTTTATCCCACTTACACGCTGTAATAATTCCTCTAATGTTA
Source organism: Entelurus aequoreus (assembly GCF_033978785.1). Lineage (NCBI taxonomy): Eukaryota > Metazoa > Chordata > Actinopteri > Syngnathiformes > Syngnathidae > Entelurus > Entelurus aequoreus. The sequence goes on from NC_084740.1 coordinate 54,085,782, forward strand.
TTTCATCAAAAATAGAGAGACTATTTTGGAGGGCAGTGTCCGTCGTATATACAGTCGTATTTGTGTTAATAGAGCCCAGTTGTAGCTGGAATGCGTTGTCTTTAATCTCCTTTCTAATGAGTTCAATTTTCTTATTAAAGAAATTCATAAAATCATCTGCCGAGTGGGTGGAGCTACTGGGAGGAGTCCCTTGTTGGGTTAGCGATGCTACTGTACTAAACAGAAATTTAGGATCGTTTTTGTTGAGGCGGATGAGATTTGAGTAGTATTTAGCTTTAGCTAAGGTAAGCATGCGTTTATAAGTTATTAAACTATCACTCCATGCTTGATGGAAAACCTCAAGTTTAGTCGCGCGCCATTCGCGTTCCAGTTTTCTACATGATAATTTATGAGCTCTAATTTCTTCTGTAAACCATGGGGTGCGCCTTTTAGGGGCCCTTTTTTGCTTTAGCGGTGCTATACTATCAATAATTTCGCGCAAGGCATCGTCAAAGTTGTTAGTGAGTTTATCAATAGAGCCGACATAATTTGGGAATGGTGCTATTACCGAAGGCAGTAGGTCAGCAAGAGTCATCGTTGTGGCAGCATTAATGTTGCGGCCGCTATAGCAGTTATTATTATTATTAGCTTGTTGACAAAGAGTCAAAACTTCAAATTTTATAAGGTAATGATCGGACATTACTTTAGTATATGGAAGTATCATAACTTTGGAGGTGGTGACACCCCTGACAAGCACTAGATCTATTGTATTACCGTTGCGATGCGTGGGTTCATGTATTATTTGTGTAAGACCACAGCTATCAATTATGGTTTGGAGCGCCACGCACTGAGGGTCCGATGGGGTATTCATATGGATATTAAAGTCCCCCATTATGATTATATTGTCGGCGTGCGTCACTAGATCAGCAACGAACTCTGAGAATTCACTGATAAAGTCCGAATAGGGCCCAGGGGGGCGGTAGATAACAGCCAGGTCGAGAGGTAGCGGTGTGACAGACCTCATAGTAAGCACCTCAAACGATTTATATTTATTATTTAGGTTAGGGGTAAGGTTGAAATTTTCATTGTATATTAGTGCAACACCCCCTCCCCTTTTAAGAGGGCGGGCAACATGCGCATTCGTATAGTTAGGAGGAGATGCCTCATTGAGCGCAAAAAATTTGTCCGGTTTGAGCCAGGTTTCGCTAAGACCAATGACGTTAAGATTGTTGTCTCTAATTACCTCATTAACCAATAACGCCTTGGGAGACAATGATCTTATGTTTAAAAAGCCCATATTATAGGTATTGGGCTGTTTTGACGAGTTTTTGTTAAGATTATCCGTAGTGGCAATATTAACAATGTTGCGTTTATTATGCGTAGTGCACTTTAAATAGTTTCGACCATATCTAGGAATTGATATGACGGGAATTTTCCGATTGTTTGCTTGGTGCTGCAATAGACTGGACATATCATAATTTGCCACCTCAGTAGAATGCATGTCCACCTCTGACACAGACACAACAGAAAAAACATTATGTGAATTGTGTATTATTCTGAGAGAATTGCTATGCGTACATGGATTATCCAGCCTGGCGCTGGCTAGTTCTAGCTTAACTGACTCCTCACCCGGACTAACAGACATTGTAATTGCCTGTGACCGGGCTTGCTCTAGTGTAGTCAGTCAAGTGAGACTTAAATAGTAGTCTATGTTTCTAGACAGGATGATGGCGCCTTCCTGGTTAGGGTGAAGGCCGTCTCTCATCAGCAAGCCTGGTTTGCCCCAGAAAGAGGGCCTGTTATCAATAAACGTTAGTCCCTGCTGCCTACAGTAGCTAGACAACCACTTGTTAAGCGAGACTAATCTGCTATATCTCTCATCATTGCCTCTCGCAGGCAGGGGGCCAGAGACAATTACTCGATGCCTGGACATCTTTCTGGCGAGATCACAAGTCCTGGCTATGTTTCTCTTTGTAATCTCTGACTGTCTCATTCTAGTGTCATTGGAGCCAACGTGTACAACTATATTCGCATAATTAGTGGTGCGATTAGCCTGTCGTACGTGTTTACTAGGCCTGTTGCGAGTTAGCTCCCTAAGATTAGCTTCAATGTCAGGTGCTCTGGCCCCGGGGATACACTTTATTGTGGCTGGGTTGCTAAGCTTTATGTTTCGGGTGATGGAGTCCCCTATAACTAAGGTGTGGTGCCCGGTAGACTGGGGTGTAGGACTAGCTAAAGAGCTAAATCTATTATGCGTCTCAACCGGTACACCGTAGCTTGTAGGCCGCTTAGGACTGCTACAAGCTGGGCTAGTTAGCTCGCTACAGCTAACGCTAGCAGATGTGTCCGCAACATCTAAAGTTACGACATTACTCTGCTCTAACTGGCGGACACGGCCCTCTAGCAGAGCCAACCTCTCCGTGAGTATGGTGCAAGACGCGCAGGAAGCCATTACTCACAGTGTTTTCTGTCACCGAGTGAAGTTCCTGCTGTCCTCAGGGAAGTGGTCGCGGTCTGTGGGAGTAGCTTCTTACTGACCGGCGCTGCCTTTCTCCGCGCTAGCTTAGCAGCTAGCTAGCTGAGGAAAGGGTGGTGGGACAGAGATCGGGTGATTTGCAAGTTAAATAGTACCACTAAAAATGTTTGAGAAGTGATAAAGAAAGCTGTAGAACAATTAAAAGCACACAGATAGAGCGCTACTTAGCTTTTTCGCAACAGCGAACAGACGGCGAGCAGTCACGCACGGTGAACCGGACTGAAACATGGGCTGGTTGTTTTAGGAGGGGAAGACAAAATGAGTGAATGGGAAGAACAAACAACAGCAAGTGCTTGTTTTAAGAGGGGACAGACAAAAAGAGTGAACAGAAAGAACAAACACAACAGCGGCAACAAAATGGGCTGATTGTTTTAAGAGGGGACAGGCAAAGTGAGTGAACAGAAAGAACAAACACAACAGCAGCAACAACATGTGCTGATTGTTTTAAGAGGGGACAGACAAAGTGAGCGAATGGGAAAAACAAACAACAGCAAGTGCTTGTTTTAAGAGGGGACAGACAAAATGAGTGAACAGGAAAAACAAATACAACAGCAGCAAAAACATTAGCTGGTTGTTTTAAAGGGGGAGACAAAGTGAGTGAATGGGAAGAACAAACAGCAACAACATGGGATAATTGTTTTAAGAGGGGGCCTACAAAGTGAGTGAATGGAAAAAACTAACTACAGCAACTGCATGGGCTATTTGTTTTAAGAAGGGACAGACAAAATTAGTGAACAGAAAGAACAAACACAACAGCGGCAACAACATTAGCTTGTTGTTTCAAAGGGGGAAGAAAAAGTGAGTGAATGGAAAAATCAAACAACAGCAACAACATAGGCTATTTGTTTTAAGAAGGGACAGACAAAATGAGTGAACAAGAAGAACAAACACAACAGCGGCAACAACATGGGCTTGTTGTTTTAAGAGGGGACAGACAAAGTGAGTGAATGGGAAAAACAAACAACCGCAAGTGCTTGTTTTAAGAGGGGACAGAGAAAACTAGTGAACAGAAAGAACAAACAACAGCGGCAACAACATTAGCTGGTTGTTTTAAAGGGGGAAGACAAAGTGAGTGAACAGAAAGAACAAACACAACAGCGGCAACAACATGGGCTGGTTGTTTTAAGAGGGGACAGACACAGTGAGTGAATGGGAAGAACAAACAACAGCAACTACATGGGCTGATTGTTTTAAGAGGGGACAGATGCAGTCAGTGAATGGGAAGAACAAACAACAGCAAGTGCTTGTTTTAAGAGGGGACAGACAAAATGACTAAACAGAAAGAACAAACACAACAGCGGCAACAACATGGGCTGGTTGTTTTAAGAGGGGACAGACACAGTGAGTGAATAAAAAAAACAACAGCAACTACATGGGCTGATATTTTTTAATAGGGGACAGACAGTGAGTGAATGGGAAGAACAAACAGCAACTAGATTGGCTGATTTTTTTAAGAGGGGACCGCGCGACAGAGGAGAGCGAAATAAAGAAAATAACAGCAAAAGGCAATGAGCAGGTTTTTATCAATCATAAATTATTTTGTTTGGATATTGGATCAAATGCACAGTTGGCTTTTCCTTTGTAATCCACTCCAAAGCCCGAATCTTACAAAAACTGAAGCAATATTATCCATAATAAATCATCCAATTGCCCTAATTTGTTCCAGACATCCCAACATATTAACAAATATGACATTGTAGGAAAAATCATTATAGTTTGACACGCAGTCAAACCATGTGAAATAAATCTAATATGACCAATTAAGGAAGGAACAATGAACATTTAACATCACTTTTATCTTTATTAAAGACCTGGGGCCGTACTTATCAAGCTTCTTAGAATTACTCCTAAGAAGTCTGCTAAGAGTTTACTTAAGAGTAAATAAATTCTTCGCTGAAAGCTGCACTTAAAAGTTAGTTATCAAGCGCCTTACTCACACTTTCAGCGAAGTGTAGGACTGAATCTTAAGTGTCACACTCAGAGCTGAATTACGACATTACTATGTGCCGTAAACGGAATTTTAGGTGACGTCATTTCTGTGTCCATAGAAATGACCAATCACGGAAGGGAATCCGTTGTCTAAGAATAAAGAAATATCTTGGAAATATTTAAGTGGACAATGGGAGTGTATATTTTGACAATAAACTACAAAATAATACAAAACAAACTAGTCCCCGCCGGCACTCACGCTACCGCTCCCTCTCTTCTATCGCCCACACACTCACTGACGTCACTCACCTCACGGCCACACACATACGCTACTGTCATAACATTTTCTTTCCAATTCATTAATTAGGCAACTAATTTGAAACTGGTGTGGGTGGCTCTATATATACTAGCCCACTGCAGACACATGCAGAAATCAACAAGGAATCGAAAAGTATTAAATCTGTGACAAAAATAATATCCGCTCTGTCTAAACAATACCGTTTGATCAGCTGCTCGTCATCAAAAAAACAAAACATTGTTCCGTTCCCTGAACGTTCGCGCACGTCTCTCTCGCCTCAGTGCCATCCCCCGCTGGCAACTCCTAACCACTTAAGACACCTCTGAAGGTCTCTTAAATATCGTGGAGAGTAGGAGTGATTCTTAGACTTAAGAACGTTGATAAAAAGCTTTTATTCTTAAGTTTGAGAGTAGGACTAAATTTCGCAAATTCTCAGGACTTAAGTGTAAAATGGCACTCTAAGAAGCTTGATAAGTACGGCCCCTGTTGGCAAAGACAGCGAGGAATGGAGGATGTGAAGTATGCAGTGCATCAGGAAAGTATTCACAGCGCTTCACTCTTTCACATTTTGTTGTGAAAATTCATTTTTGTCCTCAAAATTCTACACACAACAATACCCCATAATGACACCTTTTTGTTGTTGTTGCAAATTAGTTAAAAACAAAAAACTAATGTACCTAAAAACTGCCCAAGGACGGGTGTGCCAAGCTTGGCATCGTGTTCAAAAAGGCTTGAGGCTGTAATTTTTTGCCAAACGTGCATCAACAAAGTATTGAGCAAATACTGTTAATACTTACGCACATATGTTTTTCTTTGTTTGGTTATTGAATGAATTTGCAACATTTTTCAAAAAACACAATGATTGTATTCCATTTTGGAATAAGGCTGTAACATAACAAAATGTGGAAAAGGTGAAGTTCTGTGAATACTCTCCAGATGCACTTTACCTCCGTACTTTGCTACAAGTTATTTCTTGAATTCAATCGTGTTTCTCATCTTCTTTATCAAAGCGCTTGGACTTGCAACTTTTTTGGCCCCAGGGTGGATTATTATCCTGCTCAATATGCAGTCAAAAAGACTGCAATAATTGAGAAGGTATGCAAAGACTGGTTCAAAAACAAAAAACTGAGCCATACTAAAGTGCAACAAACGAAAACCCAGGTACTGCTGTATTTATCAAATCAGCAACAAATTGTTTTTTTGTTTTTTTTAAACTTGTGTACCTGCTACTATAGCTTCTAGAATTTTCCGTTGTTTTGGGTCCAACACTAACTATGGCTAAGTCTGCATTAAATGCATCAAATTGTGTCTTTGCAGGGCCATGTGAAGAAAGCTGAGATTTCCATGAAGGCATACCAGCGACGCCCCTGGCACTGTGGTAATGTTACAGGTAGGGTTGCAAAATTCCGGGAATATTCAAAGTTGGAAACTTTCCATGGGAATATATGGGAATTAATGGGAATAAACATTGAATGCAGCATGCTAGATCTTGTAGCAGGATTAATAGCTAAAACAACCTGATTCAATGCAAATTGAGTAGAATTTCAACCCTGTACTGTGCATTCCTCCATCACATGTGCAGTGCATTCTTCCATCACATGTGCAGTGCATTCTTCCATCACATGTGCAGTGCATTCCTCCATCACATGCACAGATAATTTCCAGCCTGCTACACACTACCATACTTGCCAACCCTCCCGAATTTTCCGGGAGACTCCCGAATTTCAGTGCCTCTCCCGAAAATCTCCCGGGACAGCCATTCTCCCGAATTTCTCCCGATTTCCAGCCGGACAACAGGCACGCCCCCTCCAGGTCTGTGCGGACCTGAGGGAGGACAGCCTGTCGTCACGTCCGCTTGGCCAACCAAAAAGTAACCACAGAACACTGTACCGTATATAGTGTTCTGTGGTTACTTTTTGGTTGGCCAACGGTTTACGTTGTGTTGCGCACCCTGACGGCAAGTGTGGGAGTCGGTTCTGAAGTATGAAGTAAAGAGACGTAACTTCGTCACCTCGCCTGGTTATTGACTCCATCCCAGAATATTACACTGCCCATACCTATGCTCCTTCAAAGGCTGTGCTACTAGCTGCAAAGCATTGCACTTTCAAATACAACAATGAGTAGAGAGGAGTGTAAATAATTGAACACTGAAATTCAAGTATTTATTTTATTTATATGTATATATATCATTTAAAAAATAATTTTAAAAATATATATATATATATATATACACTACCCTTCAAAAGTTTGGGGTCACATTGAAATGTCCTTATTTTTGAAGGAAAAGCGCTGTACTTTTCAATGAAGATAACTTTAAACTAGTCTTAACTTTAAAGAAATACACTCTATACATTGCTAATGTGGTAAATGACTATTCTAGCTGCAAATGTCTGGTTTTTGGTGCAATATCTACATAGGTGTATAGAGGCCCATTTCCAGCAACTATCACTCCAGTGTTCTAATGGTACAATGTGTTTGCTCATTGGCTCAGAAGGCTAATTGATGATTAGAAAACCCTTGTGCAATCATGTTCACACATCTGAAAACAGTTTAGCTCGTTACAGAAGCTACAAATCTGACCTTCCTTTGAGCAGATTGAGTTTCTGGAGCATCACATTTGTGGGGTCAATTAAACGCTCAAAATGACCAGAAAAAGAGAACTTTCATCTGAAACTCGACAGTCTATTCTTGTTCTTAGAAATGAAGGCTATTCCACAAAATTGTTTGGGTGACCCCAAACTTTTAAACGGTAGTGTGTATATATATATATATATATATATATATATATATATATATATATATATATATATATATATATATTATATATATATATATATATATATATATATATATATATATATATATATAATTCATTGAAAGTCAAGTATTTATTTGATGTATATATATATATAAGATATACTTGAATTTCAGTGAATTCTAGCTATAAATATACTCCTCCCCCTTAACCCCGCCCCTCGGCCCCGCCCACCCCAAAATCTCCCGGATTTGGAGGTCTCAAGGTTGGCAAGTATGCACACTACAGCAGGGCTATTGAGGCCACACTAGTATTTGAGCCCAAGGACTTCATCCAGTCAGGTAAGTGTTGATTAGTGATGGGTCCGGCAACACCGATGCATCGGCGCATGCGTCGAGCTCATAGAGCGATACCCTGTGTCGGTGCGCGTATCGCTTTTAGAAAGTCACGTGACCGAACACGAGCTGTTTTGGTCACGTGACCGCTCATGAACTGTATCGCGCTGACGCCTGCGCGCCAAACTGTGTTTATTTAGGAAGCGGCGCAATGCGTGTTGTTGACAAACACCGTTAGGGCCGCTTGTTGTCACTGTCACTCAAAGTTGCATTTCAAAATTACACAGAACAAATGTGTTTATTTTGTTTAGAATTCAGATGGGTTTGATTTGGTGCGCAGCATATATTGGCTGTGCGGCGCATGGTGTGCGCAGAGGACGCTTGAGCACTGCGCAATTGCGCAGGCGCGCACCTTAGAGGGAACGTTGCTCACAGGGCACAGAGGAGGCGTCAGTGCGATACAGTTCGCGTATCGGTCACGTGACCAAAGCAGCTCATGATCGGTCACATGACTTTCTAAAAGCGGTACGCGCACCGACACAGGGTTTCACTCTATGAGCTCGACGCATGCGCCGATGCATCTGTGTTGCAGGACCCATCACTACTGTTACTAGAGAAGGTACAGGAATGACGGCGTGGCGAAGTTGGTAGAGTGGCCGTGCCAGCAATCGGAGGGTTGCTGGTTACTGGGGTTCAATCCCCACCTTCTACCATCCTAGTCACGATACATGTTCACATTATTTGACTGTATCTAAAAAAGATAAAAATATATTTTTATTTAAATGAAGATATGAAATAATCCTAAATGAAATACAATGACTTGGTTTATATTATTGTATATACTAGGTCATAAAATCAGTGTCAGTTGAGTCGGTCCATAGGTTGCCTGTAGGGATTTTTAATGTCCAGCAGATGTCAGTATTTAGTGACACAGTATCAATACAGTTTTGCAATGTGTCGAAACGCTTCATGAGGCCTCATCAACCCATCACTAGTGTTGATGATATTACTGGGGTAAATATATTTGATCTATGGTATTTAAGTTTAATAGAGGTGTAATTGCTTGTTACTGTAAGACTAAACTACTCCAGCAGACTTCCACTCAAGCTAGCTAGCTGTTCCTGTACTTGTTCAATTATTTTGGGGCCAATATCTCTAGCTAGCTAGGTTTATGTACCACCACAGTCTCATAATGAACCCAAAATATGTCTCCGTTAGCCGTGATGCTAATTTTCTCTATGTTAAATCCCATTCATTTATGCTAACAATGTTAGCAATCCGAATTGACCTTTTTTGTGATGTGTAAAGTTCCACTAGCAAATACTAAATCAAAAGGTGTAGTTTCCTCTGCCTTCTGTTCTGCTAGCCATTCTGTTGTCATACAAGAATGTAGCTTATAGTTTGATTTAGCATGCTGGTTGACTGTTCATTTATTCATCTAGCCTATTTCTATTCATTTGTCCATCAGTCAAATATTTTCAAAGACTACTCCAATTGTTTAGCTGACTATTTGGCATTGCATTAGTGTTTTACAAGAATAAATAAATACAAAGAGAATAATGCCACGTACGCCATCTGATGTGTGGAGACATTTCATCCCAACCAATGTAGGCAGAAAGGCGGTGTACATTTGCAAATACTGTGCAAAGAGCTACATGAAAAATTCCACAAAGATGCAGCAGCATATAGACAAGTGCCCAATAATATATCATTATTGTAATTCCCCATTCATTCCCATATATTCCCATTCATTCCCATGGATGGTGTCCAACTTTGAATAATCAAAAAATGGTCAATATTTCCAAACTTCCCGAGCTTAACTTCCCGTGGTAAATTTCCACCCCTTTGCAACCCTAGTTACAGGTAAATAACTTTGACATATTAACCTCAACTGTTTTTGCACACAAAAAAACTTTTTGTTTCAAAAAGAAAACTGACTATTTTTTATGGAATTTTTAAAGACTACTCCAATGGTTTAGCTGACTATTTATATCTGTGTGTGGCATTGCATTATTGTTTTACAAGCTTCTCATTTTATTCTACAGAATAAGATGGACAGTGTGCAACTTTGTATAATCCAAAAATGGTCAAAATTTCCAAACTTCTCAAGCTTAATTTCCCGTGGTCAATTTCCGGAAAGTTTCCGCACTGGAAAAAGTCAGTGTTCAAAAACAACAACAAAAAATACAAAAGTTAGGGGCATTTTACTTGAACTAAGCAAATTTATCTGCCAAAAAAAACAAGAAAATTTGGCTTGTCAAGACTTTCCAAAACAAGTCAAATTAGCTAATCTCAATGAACCCCAAAATACCTTAAAGTAAGTATATTCTCACTAATAACAAGTGCACTTTTCTTGATAGAAAAAACTAACATGAGCCCTTTTTTCTCAGTATGTTGAAAAATATTCTTAAATGAAGTAAATGCTAGTGCCATTATCTTGACATAATGATATGCGCTCGCCATTACATTTCTTGAAACCAGCAAACTTATACTAAAAACTAATGTATTGTTCTTAATGGAAAGGCAACAAGGCAACCGCTTGTTACTCTCGGGGTCTCCTAGCCGCTCAGGCAAATCATATTGTCTAAAAATTAATTTTTCCATCGATAACATGACATCGCGCCAAGTGCGTGCTCTTTCAGTCAATTAGTGCGCAAGGAATATATATATATTTTTTTTTTTTTTTTACTGTAATTTTGAAGAATTTATCTGAATGTGCATTAACTATTTCTGTTCAAAATTGTTTGAAATGTCAAATGTTTAAATATTAACTGTCAGTTTACTGTACTGTGCCAACTGTACTACTATATGAGTACGTGTTTTCTATTGTTTCATTGAAAATAAAACAGCAAAGTCCATTTGGCTGTCATCTGTTTTAATTATGAGACACAATTGTGTCAAAGTCATGATTTTTTTATTTCATGCTTGAAGTAAGAAATGATTACTTTAATAAAGCAGTTTTATACTTGTGAGTGTTGATGACACAGCTTTGCAACAGTTGATATTCTAGTTTCAAGCACGTTTTACTCAATATAGGTCATCAAATCTCAGCAACAAGCTGTAATATCTTACTGAGATCATTTAGGAGCAAAATCCTTAAAACAAGTAAAACATCCATCCATCCATCCATCCATTTTCTACCGCTTATTCCCTTCACTCTAACAAAAAATTTGCTTAGTGATAAGAATTATCTTATCAGACAGAAAATAAGCAAATATCACCCTTATTTGAGATATTTCATCTTACTTAGATTTCAGTTTTTGCAGTGCGGAAATTTACCGGAAACTTTCCACCCCTTTGCAACCCTAACTGTATGTTACCCTTCTGTATAATCGTCCATGTGTGCGAGTCTGTGCATGTGCATTTACATTATAGTCGACATTGTGTTACGCAATCGTGCTTTCGTGAGCGATAATCATCCTTTCCTGGCTCTTGCTTACATTTTGAACAGTCTTGCCATCCGCAGCTACACAAACAGTGACATCCCATCACAGTAACTCAGGCTGCGATCTTCAAAGGCCTCACGCGGGAGAACTTTATGTTCACGGATAATAATGGAGGAATACTTTCTCCCTTCACTAACTATTGTGTTGTGTGTTCCAGATGTTTCCCCTGCGTCCAAACACCAGCAGCACAATGCCAGCGTCCCAGTGTTGCAACAGGAAGTGTCTTCCAGCAGTAAAGCCAGTAGGACACTGCTCCAAACTGCTCATTATCCTCACAACGTCCAAAGTGACCAGCTGCAAAGAGGAGTGGTCCTGGGGCCTCCAGGACTCCCTCAAGAGGGGAAGACTGCTTCCCAAGGTTTGAGCAAGCTGGAGATCAGGCTGGAGGATCTGGCTCGCATGGTGGACATGCTCAAAGCTCAGGTGGGGACCTGATGCTTTCATTCATGACGTTTTCCTTTTTTTTTAACATAACATCACACACCGAATGTGCTGTGGCAGAACGAGGAGCTGCAGTCGCGAGTACGCCACCTGGAGGGATGCGAGTGCGTGAGGCGCTCGTGTGTGTGGGAAGGTGGCGAGGTGGAGGATGGTCGACGATGGCAGATTGACCTCAACACACTGTGTGTGTGCACATCTGGAAAGGTCACTTGTCACGCCAACATTGTCGGTAGGTTTAAAATGATGCCAATCAGCTTCTAACTTCCAGCCCCTCCCCCACCCAACAGTACACTGCAAAAAGTCAGTGTTCAAAAACAAGACAAAAAAATACAAAAATGAGGGGTATTTTATTTGAACTAAGAAACATTTTCTGCCAATAGAAGAAGAAAATGTGGCTTGTCAAGACTTTCCAAAACAAGCAAAATTAGCTAACATCAATGAACCCAAAAATATTTTAAAATAAGTATATTCTCACTAATAACAAGTGCACTTTTGTTGATAGAAATAAAAATGAGACCTTTTTGCTCAATATGTTTAAAAATATTCCTAAATGCTAGTGCCATTATCTTGACATAATGATATGCGCTCGCCATTACATTTCTTGAAACCAGCAAACTTATACTAAAAACTAATTTATTGTTCTTAATGGAAAGGCAGCAAGGCAACCGCTTGTTACTCTCGGGGTCTCCTAGCCGCTCAGGCAAATCATATTGTCTAAAAATGCATTTTTCCATCGACAACATGACATCATCGCGCCAAGTGCGTGCTCTTTCAGTCAATTAGTGCGCATATATACAGCCCGGCCCCCGGCCAAATTTTTTTTTATTGTAATTTTGAAGAATTCATCTGAATGTGCATGAACTATTTCTCTTCAAAATAGTTAGAAATGTCATATGTTAAATGTTTAAATATTAACTGTCAGTTTACTGTAGTGTGCCAACTGTACTACTATATGAGTACGTATTTTCTATTGTTTCATTGAAAATAAAACAGCAAAGTCCATTTGGCCGTCATCTGTTTTAATTATGAGACACAATTGCGTCAAAATCATGATTTTTTTTTCATGCTTGAAGTAAGAAATTATTACTTTAAAAAAGTAGTTTTATACTTGTGAGTGTTGATGACACAGCTTTGCAACAGTTGATATTCTAGTTTCAAGCATGTTTTACTCAATATAGGTCATCAAATCTCAGCAACAAGCTGTAATATCTTACTAAGATCATTTAGGACCAAAACCCTTAAAACAAGTAAAACACTCTAACATAAAATCTGCTTAGTGAGAAGAATGATCTTATCAGACAGAAAATAAGCAAATATCACCCTTATTTGACATATTTCATCTTACTTAGATTTCAGTTTTTGCACTGTAGTTCCACACTCTTCACTTTTTCCCCCAATGAACCCACTGCCCTCCTGTAGCAAGTACTGCGTGAGCTTTGCTAAGTGGTAATATTCCACTCCATAATATAGTTCATGTTTTGAGTGGACAGTGGAGTCTGGGTCACAGCTGCCGTCAGCTGCTTGGCAAGCTGACCTTTTGGAGGGCAAGCTTAAGCTCAGACTCGTACTACTATCTATGGACTTGTTACAACCTATATATCCCAGTGAAGCAAACATGTCAACATTTGCTTTTGGAAATAAGGGGAATTTCTTTGGAAAATATGAACAATTTGAATAGAAATAGTTCATGCACATTCAGGTAAATCCTTCAAAATTACAATAAAAAAATGTTGGTCGGGGGCCGGGCTTTAAATATATATACAGCCATACAAGTCACACTGAGGGTGTCCGTCTAAACAAGTTTAACACTGTTACAAATATGCGCCACACTGTGAACCCACAACTAACTGAATGACAAACAGATTTCGGGAGAACATCTGCACCGTAACACAACAGAACAAATACCCAGAACCCCTTGCAGCACTAACGCTTCCGGCACGCTACAATATACACCCCCCGCCACCCCCTACCCTAAACACCCCCCCCCCCCCCCCCAAACCTGCCCACCTCAATCTCCTCATGCTCTTTCACGGAGAGCATGTCCCAAATTCCAAGCTGCTGTTAACTTAAAGTTAAAGTACCAATGATTGTCACACACACTAGGTGTGGTGAAATTTGTCCTCTGCATTTGACCCATCCCCTTGATCACCCCCTGGGAGGTGAGGGGAGCAGTGGGCAGCAGCGGTGCCGCGCCCGGGAATCATTTTTGGTGATTTAACCCCCAATTCCAACCCTTGATGCTGTGTGCCAAGCAGGGAGGTAATGGGTCCCATTTTTATAGTCTTTTGAGGCATGTTAAATAAATACATGATAAATGGGTTATACTTGTATAGCGCTTTTCTACCTTCAAGGTACTCAAAGTGCTTTGACACTATTTCCACATTCACCCATTCACACACACATTCACACACTGATGGCGGGAGCTGCCATGCAAGGCGCTAACCAGCACCCATCAGGAGCAAGGGTGAAGTGTCTTGCCCAAGGACACAACGGACGTGACTAGGATGGTAGAAGGTGGGGATTGAACCCCAGTAACCAGCAACCCTCCGATTGCTGGCACGGCCACTCTACCAACTTCGCCACGCAATAATAATAATAAATATGGCAGTGCCATGTTGGCATTTTTTTCCATAACTTGAGTTGATTTATTTTGGAAAACCTTGTTACATTGTTTAATGCATGCAGCGGGGCATCACAACAAAGTTAGGCATAATAATGTGTTAATTCCACGACTGTATATATCGGTATCGGTTGATATCGGAATCGGTAGTTAAGAGTTGGACAATATCGGAATATTGGCAAAAAAGCCATTATCGGACATCTCTAGATGCAACACATGCTTTCCATGTGGCTTGGATTGGCCACATGGCTAAGGTCACTAAGTTCACCCATTTTACTGACAGTGGGACCTCTTCATTTTCCCCCGTGGTGCATACTTTTTGTTTCGGCAGTGAGAAATCCAACTTCCTCGTCTCACGAGAAAAAACATCTGATAGGCTCTCCTTGGAAACTAACACCCAGCCCTCTTTCATATGGACGCTGCTAAAGAGCTGGGATTGGATATATTTCGAACTTGTCCCACTTATCTACAAGACGACTTTAAACATGATTGGATTTGGTTTCTGTCAACACTTTTGCCTTTTTTTATTCGTTAACTAAAATGTCAGTTAATTGTGTCACGGTCCAGTCAAAGTGCCTTTGTTTTGATTAGTTATCGTCTTATTTTTACCTGCTCCAATGTCAAAAACAAAACCCATATAAACTAAACAGCTTCCAGCCCAGGGCGGGCACGACTGACTCTGTGGGCGTGCATGGCCATTAGCATGTAACCATGGTAACACATAAAAATACAAATACAATTTCATTTGGCAACATTTCTCAGATACAGTGGTGGTCAAAAGTGTACATACACTTGTAAAGAACATCATGTCATGGCTGTCTTGAGTTTCCAATCATTTCTACAACTCTTATTTTTTTGTGATAGAGTGATTGGAGCACATACTTGTTGGTCACAAAAACATTCATGAAGTTTGCTTCTTTTATGAATTTATTATGGGTCTACTGAAAATGTGAGCAAATGTGCTGGGTCAAAAGTATACATACAGCAATGTTAATATTTGCTTACATGTCCCTTGGCAAGTTTCACTGCAATAAGGCGCTTTTGGTAGCCATCCACAAGCTTCTGCTTGAATATTTGACCACTCCTCTTGACAAAATTGGTGCAGTTCAGCTAAATTTGTTGGTTTTCTGACATGGACTTGTTTCTTCAGCATTGTCCACACGTTTAAAGTCAGGACTTTGGGAAGGCCATTCTAAAACCTTCATTCTAGCCTGATTTAGCCATTCCTTTACCACTTTTGAGGTATGTTTTGGGTCATTGTCCTGTTGGAACACCAAACTGCGCCCAAGACCCAACCTCCGGGCTGATGATTTTAGCTTGTCCTGAAGAATTTGGAAGTAATCCTCCTTTTTCATTGTCCCATTTAAAGCACCAGTTCCATTGGCAGCAAAACAGGCCCAGAGCATAATACCACCACCATGCTTGACGGTAGGCATGGTGTTCTTGGGATTAAAGGCCTCACCTTTTCTCCTCCAAACATATTGCTGGGTATTGTGGCCAAACAGCTCCATTTTTGTTTCATCTGACCACAGAACTTTCCTCCAGAAGGTCTTATCTTTGTCCATGTGATGTCAAATTAAACAAAAATGGAGCTGTTTGGCCACAATACCCAGCAATATGTTTGGAGGAGAAAAGGTGAGGCCTTTAATCCCAGGAACACCATTCATGCCGTCAAGCATGGTGGCTTGTAGAGTTGTAGAAATGATTGTAAACTCAAGACAGCCATGACATGATGTTCTTTACAAGTGTATGTACACTTTTGACCAGGACTGTACACAAAGAAGCTCTGACTTTGTTCCATTTGAAGAAGTTGATCCAGAGTCCTCGCTCATTGTCTGCCTTTGCCTTCTCTTCCATGTCGCCATTAATTGTTTCTGCGTGTCGACCCGAGGAGACTCCAGATGCGCCCTTTTGATACACACACACACACACACACACTGGCACACACACTTTGATCTCATGCACGCTTGGTTCGCAAGAGGAAATGTGTGTTGGCTGCAGGCCATTCAATAGTCTTCCTCCTAGTCTGTGATTACTGCCCCCCCCCCACACCCACACACAACATTAAAGTCATTATCTCCAAAAAAATCCAAGCTCAGCAAATCTAATTTGGTGTGCTTCCCAAGCGGGCCGTCTCTAACTCAGAGTTAATTGGGGAAACGAAAGAGGCGGAGCCTGTTATCTGATCTCATTCATAGGAAATCCTCCATCATGAGCCGGATGAGCGTGACCCGCCCTCATGGTTGGCCCAGATCACGTTTCATTCATCCCCTGCAGAGCAGATAAGACTCGCCGGTGGTCTTTCAAGCACCGCTGGTTATGTTTCTTGCGCCGTAAATTGAGAGGAGCATGCCGTGACGTCTGTGACATCAGAAGCACGCTGCCCTGTCATTACCGCCGCCAGATGTTCCCCAGTGACCCAGTCAAAAGTTGCTGATAGAGTCTTTGCTCGGGTGGGGGATGAGACTATTATTTTCACATTCCTCTTTGTGTGGACCAGCAATGCTCTCACTCCTGCTACTTGTATCACTCTCTCACACACACACACACACACACACATACATGTCTTGCCTACTTTGTGTGCACCCACGTTTGGTTAGTAGGTTGGTAGGGCCCCCCTTTCCACTATAGCTAGAATGATGGAAAAAAATATGTCTAGCACTAGATGGGAGTAGAGAGTTGCAACCTCACTTCAGAATGCAAAACACGGAAAGTAAAAAAAATATTTTACTTCTGTAGTTGTGAGGACCAGGCAAATGTCCTCACAAGTCAAAAGGTCCTCACAGAAAGGGTGGTTTGTCAAGTGTATGTCCACACAAGGATGGTGAGACAAGTGCACACACACACACACACACACACACACACACACACACACACACACACACACACACACACACACACACACTGTGACAGTATAATTATTACAACGTGTTGTTCTCCTCAGACTGTGAGGCGGACAGAAGACTTCACAACGTGTCCCACACTGCTCGTAATTGTGAGGTGAGTGTCAACGATACACTGACGATGGATGTATGCAGTGTGAGCAAAAGTATTGGGACGCCTGGTCGTCATGATTGTTTGTATAAAAAAAATATATTTAATGTGAGAAAAAAGCAATTGGAATTAATGAGGACAAAATGGTTATGTATTTAAAAACTGAAATAAATAAAATGAATACCGTATTTTTCGGAGTATAAGTCGCTCCGGAGTATAAGTCGCACCGGCCGAAAATGCATAATAAAGAAGGAAAAAAACATATATAAGTCGCACTGGAGTATAAGTCGCATTTTTGGGGGAAATGTATTTGATAAAAGCCAACACCAAGAATAGACATTTGAGAAGCAATTTAAAATAAATAAAGAATAGTGAACAACAGGCTGAAACATGCTATACGTTTACCAAACAATCTGTCACTCCTAATCGCTAAATCCCATGAAATCTTATACGTCTAGTCTCTTACGTGAATGAGATAAATAATATTATTTGATATTTTACGCTAATGTGTTAATCATTTCACACATAAGTCGCTCCTGAGTATAAGTTGCACCCCCGGCCAAACTATGAAAAAAACTGCGTTTTATAGGCCGAAAAATACGGTATATATACAATGAATACAATATTTGGGGGATTATTACAAGGAATTACATTTAATACAGTCGTGCCTCGCCACATCGCATTTCAAAGTTTGTGGCTTCACTTTATTGCAGATTTTCTTCTTCTTTTTTAAGCATTTCTGTGCATTTTTTGTGCCTAAATTAGGCATTTTGGAACTTATAAATGGCTAAATGAACTATAAATATCAATATTACAGTAGTATTGTCCACTAGATTAGACCATGGCTGCTAAATTCCAACAGTATATGTATTATTGATTAATATTACATTATTATGTTAACTATATTATAATAAACCAGTGTAAAGGTGACTATGTGGGTGTTATGTTATGTCTAAAGCTGGCCTGGGCAATTATTTTGACTCGGGGGCCACATTTTAGAGAGAAAAAATGTGTCTGGGGGCCGGTATATCTATTTTTAGGAACACTAATACAAAACCTCACAATAACGTCTGATTGTATGCTAAAAACGTTTTGACAGACCGCCTTAAAAAACGTAATGGAATTTCAAGTTTTTCTACGAACAATAAAACACTGAATATTGACAAAATAGGAACACCACCTTCGAATCGACATATTTGACAATCAAGTGAAACGCAACGTAAATGCAAAATACAGTTTAATATGAACGCGAAGGGTACAAAAAAACCCCACCTACAATCTGATATTTGCTGAATTTCCACCAGGGATCAATAAAGTACTTTCTACTCTATTCTATTCTATTCTATTCTATATATCACTAGGCTTTAGAACTTTGTTGTGAAAATCTCCTTCCGCGTCTGTGGAAACGCTTCCCGCCCACACTGCTTGGTGCCTCGTCTGAGCTGCTGTGACGTAGATGACCATAGTAACTAATTAAGATTACCATAGTAACTAATTAGATTACCATAGTAACTGGTATATCATCTATAAGCGCAGATTCCAACCATTAAAATACTTAGTATAGTTGAAGACTTACGGTCATTAGAAAACATGACTGCACATCATAATGGCAGCTACACTTTACATCTTAAAGATAAAAAAATATATATTTGGGAATGTCCGGCGGGCAAGATTGAAAAGCTCAACGGGCCGCATGTGGCCCCCGGGCCTTAATTTGCCCAGGTCTGGTCTCGAGGGCCCTCATAATGTTAAGCATCATATTCAGAAGGATGTAAACAGGTCTTTTATGCTCTCACTATGGAAATATTACATATATAATTACTACTTGGTCAGGCCTTCAATCAATTAACAGCGTTAAACGAGAGATTACCGTATTGCAAGAAAAAGTTGTAAAATTGTGACAAAAATGTCCTTGCATTATTTGAAAATGTCAAAGCTTATTGAGAAACAAAAATCATGATAATACAAGAAAAATATTATCTGAAAAAGTCATAATATTATCAGAGAAATATTATGTTATATAGAAATGTAATAAAAAAAACAATACAAGAAAATAATCTACATTTTAAAAATAATACCGGTAATGTAATATTTTCGGATCCAAGTCCAATATTACAAGCTAAAAGGTGTAGCTTAAAACAACACCTACAATATAGTCAAGTAGATAAGTAAGGAAAAACATTCTAATTGAGAAAAAAATTAAGTTGTAATATTGGAGACAAAAGTTGTGTTACCTGCATTGAAATGTTGAGCAAGTTGCCAAGGTACGTAAGTCTTAGTTTCAGAAACTATAAAATAGTTGATGTATCGCCCCATCAGCATCTGATTGGTTAACATTTGTGTCTGTTCCTCTTCAAAGAACCACGCCCACTTAAAACTACTTTTTTATTCCTTACATATTAGGACTTTTTTTCTTGAAAAATATAACATTATTACTTGCATATTATGAAGTTTTTTCTCTTAAAATATCTTTTTATGTGTTGTGATTTTTTTTTCTCCTAAAAAAAAATCCAACTTTATTCTTTACAATTTATGCTGTTAATTTTGTGGAAAAAAAACTTTATCCTAGACATATTATCACTTATTTCTGTCTTTATTCCGTACCTGTACAGCAATATTCCTGATATATTATGATGCTTTTTCTCTTTAAAAATACAACTTTATTTTTTTTTCTTATAAAATACATTAATACTCCTTACATATTATTACGCTTTTTTTCTCTTTGAATAAATCCAACTTTTTTTTTTTATTCAGCTCCAAATTATGTATTATAACTTTTGTTCTCTTA
The DNA here is from genome assembly GCF_033978785.1 of Entelurus aequoreus. Taxonomy (NCBI): domain Eukaryota; kingdom Metazoa; phylum Chordata; class Actinopteri; order Syngnathiformes; family Syngnathidae; genus Entelurus; species Entelurus aequoreus. Next base: position 54,105,903 of record NC_084740.1, read on the forward strand.
AAAAGTCATGATTAGGAGTTGTGTCTGAAAAGTTCTGTGCTGCAATGGGACTAAAGTGGTGTTCTTTGCCAACAGGGAGGTAACAGGGAGTGTTTGGCCGTGCCGTGCCCTCCACTGGACTGCGCACAGAAGGAAAGCGTACCTGGAGAGTGTTGCCAGCGATGCAGCAGTAAGAATATTACAAATATTGTATCCGTGAGGACAGGGCTGTCAAACTCGTTTTCATTGAGGGCCACATTGCAGTTATAGTTGCCCTCTGAGGGCCGCTTTTATCAATGAGTAATATAGGAATATACATGTGTATACAGTATATACACTATATTGCCAAAAGTATTTGGCCACCTGCCTTTACTCACATATGAACTTGAAGCGGCATCCCATGGAATTGTCCAAAATGTTTTGGTATCCTGGAGCATTCAAAGTTCCTTTCACTGGAACTACCTAACTCCTGATAAACAACCCCACACAATAATTCCTCCTCCACCAAATTTCACACTGAGCGCAATGCAGTCCGAAATGTAGCGTTCTCCTGGCAACCTCCAAACCCAGACTGGTGCATCAGATTGCCAGATGGAAAAGTGTGATTCATCAGTCCAGAGAAGGCGTCTCCACTGCTCTAGAGTCCAGTGGCCACGTGCTTTACACCACTGCATCCCACGCTTTGCATTGGACTTGCTGATGTATGGCTTAGATGCATGGAAACCCATTCCATGAAGCTCTCTGCGTACTGTACGTGGGCTAATTGGAAGGTCACATGAAGTTTGGAGCTCTGTAGCAAGTGACTGTGCAGAAAGTCTTTGCACTATGCTGACCTCTCTGTCAGTTTACGTGGCCTACCACTTGGTGGCTGAGTTGCTGTTGTTCCCAAACTCTTCACTTTTCTTATGATAAAGTTGACTTTGGAATATTTAGGAGCGAGGAAACTTCACGACTGGATTTGTTGCACAGGTGGCATCCTATGACAGTTCCACGCTGGAAATCACTGAGAGCGGCCCATTCTTTCACAAATGTTTGTAAAAACAGTCTCCATGCCTAAGTGCTTGATTTGATACACCGGGCCAAGTGATTAGGACACCTGATTCTCATCATTTGGATATAGTGATATAGTGTATAATACATTAACAATATATTTTTTTACATAACCTGCAAAAAAAATATTTAAATTTTACTTTAGAACTGGCAGCTTTAGTCACCAGAATGTTACAGTAAAAGCAGTGTTTTTTTTACAGCATATAAAAACATAGAATGAATGGAATGGAAAAACAATACCACTGTTTTAGAGGTCAAATTCAAGCAACAGAGCTGCCAGTTGTTTATTTTACTGTACAATCTTGTTTTTTTTTTATTTAAGTTTTAGTGTCTTACTGTATATGGAAAAAAAACAGTACCAAAGTTGATTTTACGGTAAAAAACTCAGTCAACGGAATTTAACCGTAAAATCTATTGTCAATGTTACAGTCTACAATTTCATTGATAATTTGTTTTTAAATCATAAGTCAAGCAGATATTTAGGTACAGTATTTATCTTTATTTTTACAAAAAATATTTTTAGAATACATGATAATGTAATATCTTGATTTTTGATCATATTTACTTTTAAACGATATGCAATTGCAAGCAGTACATGATTTTTAATGCCAAAAGGGAAAGAACGAATATATTTAGTGAGAAATGATTAAGCATTTTATTAAGGCATATTATTTCCAGGCTTTCGCGAGCCACATAAAATAATGTGGCGGGCCAGATTTGTGCATTAGGATGACCTCACGTCTTAAAGCATGTCTTATTATTATCAAGTTTAGTGTTGCACTGTGACAAGGTTCAATGGAGAGATTGTGCGTGATTTGTGTGTTCAGGCTGTATCCACTCAGGTGTGCGTTACGACCACAATGCCAAGTGGAGGCCAGCAGAGAGTCCATGTGACACCTGCCAGTGTTTGGTGAGCGTGACTGACAACACAAACCACTTGAAGCGGCCCTTTTTTTTTAACAGTGTTTTGCTGCTCTTCCCCCCAGGAAGGTGACGTTCGCTGCGAGAGAGAGCAATGTCACACACCTTGTAGCAACCCTGTGCCTCCTGCACGCAACACCTGCTGTCCCACGTGTCAAGGTGTGTGAAGATGTGTGTGTGTGTGTGTGTGTGTGTGTGTGTGTGTGTGTGTGTGTGTGTGTGTGTGTGTGTGTGTGTGTGTGTGTGTGTGTGTGTGTGTGTGTGTGTGTGTGTGTGTGTCAGGTGAAGCTTAACAGTGCGTCTTTCCAGGCTGCGGCGTGAATGGTCAAAACTTCCCAAATGGAGCCGTCATGCCCTCTGGAGACCGCTGTGAAGAGTGCACATGTGTGGTAGGCTTCCATCAATTTCAGTCTAAATACTGTATTTCCTCATTAAGTGTCTTATTTGTCTACCAAGCTCATTTACTCAACTGCAGAGAGTAGCAAGCACCAGTTGGAAGTGATGTATCAAAGCTTTTTGTATTAATATGACATTTTATTCAATTATTTTTATAAAGTTAAAGTTAAGTTAAAGTACCAATGATTGTCTCACACACACTAGGTGTGGCGAAATTATTATCTGCATTTGTACCCATCACCCTTGAGCACCCCCTGGGAGGTGAGGGGAGCAGTGAGCAGCAGCAGTGGCCGTGCCCGGGAATCGTTTTTGGTGATTTAACCCCCAATTCCAAGCCTTGATGCTGAGTGCCAAGCAGGGAGGTAATGGCTCCCATTTTTATAGTCTTTGGTATGACTCGGTCGGCGTTTGAACTCACAACCTACCCATCTCAGGGCGGACACTCTAATCACTAGGCCACTGAGTAGGTTTATACAAATACAAAATTGTTGAACGTGCATTCACGTATATGTAATTGTCATAATACATTGATATGGTTGATCATAGTTTATTCTACATGATATCATGGGCATGGCCTCTATCACTCATTTTGCTGAAAACCGTTTTTTGAAAACTGTTTTCCACAAAAAAAAACAAGCATTAATACAAAGCGTACACAAAAAAAATCACTTTACATCCGTATCGCCATTCTTATTTATTCCGATTATAAATCGATTTATAATTTTCAAAAATATTTAAATGTGTAATTTTTTTTTTTATATTAATCGATTTTTTTAAAGACATTTGTAGGCCATCTCCATGCAACCAGAATGAGCTTTTTTTTTTAACATGCAACCTGTTTTCAAACGTTACATTTTATTTATTATACCAAATAATACTTTGTGAGAATCGTGTTGAATCGAGAACCGTTTTCGAATTGAATCGTCACTAGAGATGTCCGATAATGGCTTTTTTACCGATATCTGATATACCGATATTGTCCAACTCTTAATTACCAATACCGATATATATACAGTTGTGGAATGAACACATTATTATGCCTAATTTTGTTGTGATGCCCCGCTGGATGCATTAAACAATGTACCAAGGTTTTCCAAAATAAATCAACTCAAGTTATGACAAAAAATGCCAACATGGCACTGCCATATTTATTATTGAAGTCACAAAGTGCATTATTTTTTTTTACATGCCTCAAAACAGCAGCTTGGAATTTGGGACATGCTCTCCCTGAGAGAGCACGAGGAGGTTGAGATGGGCGGGGTTTTCTGACATGGACTTGTTTCTTCAGCATTGTCCACACGTTTAAGTCAGGACTTTGGGAAGGCCATTCTAAAACCTTCATTCTAGCCTGATTTAGCCATTCCTTTACCACTTTTGACCTGTGTTTGGGGTCATTGTCCTGTTGGAACACCCAACTGCACCCAAGACCCAACCTCCGGGCTGATGATTTTAGCTTGTCCTGAAGAATTTGGAGGTAATCCTCCTTTTTCATTGTCCCATTTACTCTCTGTAAAGCACCAGTTCCATTGGCAAAGCGCCTTATTGCAGGTAAACTTGCCAAGGGACGTGTAAGCAAATATTAACCTTGCTGTATGTATACTTTTGACCCAGCACATTTGCTCACATTTTCAGTAGACCCATAATAAATTCATAAAAGAACCAAACTTCATGAATGTTCATGAAGGTTCAGGTTTCATCTGACCACAGAACTTTCCTCCAGAAAGTCTTATCTTTGTCCATGTGATGTCAAATTAAACAAAAATATAGGCCACAATACCCAGCAATATGTTTGGAGGAGAAAAGGTGAGGCCTTTAATCCCAGAAACACTATCCCTACCGTCAAGCATGGTGGTGGTAGTATTATGCTCTGGGCCTGTTTTGCTGCCAATGGAACTGGTGCTTTACAGAGAGTAAATGGGACAATGAAAAAGGAGGATTACCTCCAAATTCTTCAGGACAAGCTAAAATCATCAGCCCGGAGGTTGGGTCTTGGGCGCAGTTGGGTGTTCCAACAGGACAATGACCCCAAACACACGTCAAAAGTGGTAAAGGAATGGCTAAATCAGGCTAGAATGAAGGTTTTAGAATGGCCTTCCCAAAGTCCTAACTTAAACATGTGGACAATGCTGAAGAAACAAGTCAATGTCAGAAAACCAACAAATTTAGCTGAACTGCACCAATTTTGTCAAGGAGTTCATAAAAGAAGCAAACTTCATGAATGTTTTTTGTGACCAACAAGTATGTGCTCCAATAAGAGTTGTAGAAATGATTAGAAACTCAAGACAGCCATGACATGATGTTCTTTACAAGTGTATGCACACTTTTGACCACCACTGTCAATACATAAACTGAACTGATTTTAAAATGCCATGTCTGTTTAATTATTTATTTTAACTATGATATAATACAATAAAAATGTTTTCCAGGATGGAAATGTAGCATGTTTACCTCGCCCGTGTCCTGCCTTGTTTTGTCCAAATCCTGTCCATCGTGTTGGTGACTGTTGTCCACGGTAACAAAGCTGCCATAACACTTTCAAACAAGCCAGAGTTGTTTCACGTTTTATACAATATCTTTTTCGCCATGTACTTTATAGGTGTGATCAGTGTGAGTACGAGTCCAAAGTCTACCTGGATGGACAGAAGTTCCCAATCACAGGCGACCCTTGTCTTCAGTGTCGCTGCTCTGTGAGTTCAGTTCTTAAACGCTTGTGTCATTACGGGATGTACTGTGTGAGAAGAAAAGGAAACAAAGTCTTCTGTCAGTCAGGTGAAGTGTCCTGTCAGCGCTTGGAGGCGTCCTGTCCCGCGCCAGACTGCAGCCATCCTGCTAAACGCAAGGGAGAATGTTGTCCAGTATGCAACGGTCAGTACGACACTGGGCAGACCTGCACAACACAATGAGGTCCAATGTTATTAGCTTGTGCAAGTTTATTTCTTATGTCATTTAAGAAAAGAGATCAATAAATACTGTTTGTGTGCTCTCCCAGAATGTGACTTTGATGGAAGGGTGTACGCAGATGGGAAAGGGTTTGTCCCGCCTGGAAGTGGACCCTGCCTGCAGTGCAGGTGTAAGGTAAGTCAACACCGCACCTGTTTCACCATGAAACACACAATGATGATATGTTCTGTATTTTAGAGCGGAAATGTAGTTTGCCATGAAGAGAAGTGTCCCCCCGTGCAGTGCGCCAACCCAATAATAGACCCACATCTGTGTTGTCCTGTCTGCAAAGGTATTTACAGCACAGCATACCTGACACTTCATTAGGTACACCTGCACAGTCTAATACATTTCATTATATTTCTTCTGCTCGGCGTATGACAAATGTATTTATAATGGTTTTTGTTTGTTCAGGTATTAAAGTTGTTTAATTAGAAAAATTTAATTATTATCAATAATTATTATAATTATTTTTTTATTACATTTATTATACTAATTTGTATTTATTAAACAAAACAAAAATTCTTATTTTGAAAGATTAATGTTATTGTATTTCATTCAGTGTATTCTATTTTTTATTAATTAAGACATACATGTATTATACCAATTCATATGCCTAATTTATGACTTATTAGTTAATCAAACACAACTACATTTAAAAAAAAATTTATTATATAATATTTCATTCAGTCTATCCACATTTATTTTAATTAATTAGGACATACATTTATCATACTCATTTATATTTGTATTTTACAAATTATATATTTAATCAAGTAAAAATAAGTACATTTACTTTTTTTTAATTGGATTTTACTATATTTAATTTGATGTACCCTAAATAAATATATTTTTTAAATTGATTATTATATTTAATATACTACCGTATTTTCCGCACTATAAGGCGCACCAGATTATAAGGTGCACCTTCAATGAATGGCCTATTTTAAAACTTTGTTCATATATAAGGCGCACCGCACTATAAGGTGCACCGCATTATAAGGCGCATAGAATAGACACTACAGTAGAGGCTAGGGTTACGTTATGCATCCCGTAGTTGTGAGACCTGTTGTGGCTCAATATTGGTCCATATGTAAGGGGCACCGGATTATAAGGTGCACTGTCAGCTTTTGAGAAAATGGGAGGTTTTTAGGTGCGCCTTATAGTGCGGAAAATACGGTAATTGATATCTAATTTGTAATTTTTTCAAATTAAAGTAAAAAGTACTTTTACTTATTTTCAAAATATTATTTTATTACATTTATGTCATTCAGTATATCCAGAATGTATGTTTTTTTTATATTTATTCCATCCATCCATCCATTTTCTACTGCTTGTCCCTTTCGGGGTCGCGGGGGGCGCTGGAGCCTATCTCAGCTGCATTCGGGCGGAAGGCGGTGTACACCATGGACAAGTCGCCACCTCATCGCAGGGCCAACACAGATAGACATACAACATTCACACTCACATTCCTCAATGTATAATAATTTTAGATCACAAAACTATTTCAAAATTACATTATCACAATGATTTAATCATATTTTGCACTGAAACAGTGTCAGTGTCTGTTAAAACATTGTTGTGATGAGTTTGCTGCAGCTCTTATATTGCAGACTTTGCAGGTGTACCTAATACAATGTCCAGTATATTTCTATGAACTTCCCCATGTCATTGCAGCGTGTGTGTTGGAGGGCTTGGAGTATGAGGACGGCTCCAGGTGGCACCCAGAAGATCCATGCTCCAGCTGCACATGTGTGGATGGAGACACCTCGTGTACTCACAGCCAGTGCCCCCCCACCGCCTGTCAGCATCCCACCAAGACGACTGGTAAAAACTTTAACTTTAACTTTAAAACAAAAAATGCAAATTGTGTGTTTTTAAGGAGTTTATGGAGTACACTAAACTGGATACACTTCTGCAGGTTCCTGTTGCACAGTGTGTGACAGCTGCACTTATCACCATCGTATCTATAGCAACGGGCAGAGGTTTGTGACACCGGACCAGCCGTGCCAACTCTGCACATGTCTGGTGAGCATGACGTCCCTATTAAACTGCAATCTCAGTGTCAGCCTCCACCCTGTTCATCCTGCCTTGTGTGCTTGTCCTCTCAGCATGGCACTGTGGAGTGCGAGAGAAGACCTTGCCCACCACTCAACTGTACCAACGCATACACACCACCTGGGGAGTGCTGCCCTAAGTGTCCAGGTGCACACACACACACGCACTGCAAAAAGTCAGTGTTCAAAAACAAGAAGAAAAAAAAGCACAGAAATGAGGGGTATTTTCTTTGAACTAAGCAAAATGATCTGCCAATAGAACAAGAAGATTCGGCTTGTCAAGACTTTCCAAAACAAGTAAAATTAGCTAACCTCAATGAACCCAAAAATACCTTAAAATAAGTATATTCTCACTAATAACAAGTGCACTTTTCTTGGTAGAAAATGAGACCTTTTTGCTCAATATGTTGAAAAATATTCTTAAATGAAGTAAATGCTAGTGCCATTATCTTGACATAATGATATGTGCTCGGCATTACATTTCTTGAAACCAGCAAACTTATACTAAAAACTAATTTATTGTTCTTAATGGAAAGGCAACAAGGCAACCGCTTGTTACTCTCGGGGTCTCCTAGCTGCTCAGACAAATCAGATTGTCTAAAAATGCATTTTTCCATCGATATAATGACATCATCGCGCCTTCTGTCAATTAGTGCGCATACATACAGCCCGGCCCCCGGCCAAAAATGTTTTAATTGTAATTTTGAGGAATTTATCTGAATGTGCATGAACTGTTTCTGTTCAAAATTGTTTGAAATGTTAAATGTTTAAATACTAACTGTCAGTTTACTGTACTGTGCCAACTGTACTACTATATGAGTACGTATTTTCTATTGTTTCATTGAAAATAAAACAGCAAAGTCCATTTGGCTGTCATCTGTTTTAATTATGAGACACAATTGTGTCAAAATCATGATTTTTTTTTTCATGCTTGAAATAAGAAATTATTACTTTAAAAAAGCATTTTTATACTTGTGAGTGTTGATGACACAGCTTTCCAACAGTTGATATTCTAGTTTCAAGCATGTTTTACTCAATATAGGTCATCAAATCTCAGCAACAAGCTGTAATATCTTACTGAGATCATTTAGGACCAAAACACTTAAAACAAGTAAAACACTCTAACATCAAATCTGCTTAGTGAGAAGAATTTTCTTATTAGACAGAAAATAAGCAAATATCACCCTTATTTGACATATTTCATCTTACTTAGAGTTCAGTTTTTGCAGTGCACTGTGAGAAAACACGACACAACTCTTCTTATTTTTTGAATGTGGTTATCGTCCTCAGATTGTTTCTTTGAAAACCACGTGTTTGTGGATGGACAAGCCTTTCCCAACCCAGTGAGTGTGTGTGAGGAGTGTAAGTGTGCCAGCGGCAGGATCGACTGCCACCAGACGCAATGTCCTCGTCCTCACTGCAACGCTCCCTTGTCGGGAACATGCTGTCGTAACAACTGCAATGGTGAGGAACAGTCAGTCAAAAGTTGACCTTTCAGGATCAAACGGAGCTACCGTGTGACAATGACCTCCTCTGCTTTAGGATGCAGCTATGCCGGGAAGGAGTATCACAACGGCCACGAGTTTGCACATCCTACTGACTCATGCAGGACCTGCAACTGCATTGTAAATAACGTAACATACAGTAACATAGCATGGCATAATAACATAAGGTGGCATAGTATAACATCGCATAGCATCACAACATCACATGACACACATTGGCATGACAACATAACACGGCATGACAACATAACATGGCATGGTATAACATGGCATAAAATGGCATAACAACTAGGGCTGGGCGATATGGCCTTTTATTAATATCTCGATATTTTTAGGCCATGTCACGATACACCATATATATCTGGATATTTTGCCTTAGCCTTGAATGAACACTTGATGCATAAAATCACAGCAGTATGATGATTCTATGTGTCTACATTAAAACTAGAGATGGCCGATAATATCGGACTGCCGATATCGGCCGATAAATGCTTTCAAATGTAATATCGGAAATTATCGGTATCGGTTTCAAAATTCTCGGTATTGGTTTCAAAGAGTAAAATTTATTACTTTTTTAAAACGCCGCTGTGTACACGGACGTAGGGAGAAGTACAGAGCGCCAATAAACCTTAAAGGCACTGCCTTTGCGTGCTGGCCCAGTCACATAATATCTGCGACTATTCACACACACAAGTGAATGCAAGGCATACTTGTTCAACAGCCATACAGGTCACACTGAGGGTGGCCGTATAAACAATTTTAACACTGTTACAAATATGCGCCACACTGTGAACCCACACCAAACAAGAATGACAAACACATTTCGGGAGAACATCCGCACCGTAACACAACATAAACACAACAGAACAAATACCCAGAACTAGAGATGTCCGATAATATCGGCCTGCCGATATTATCGGCCGATAAATGCTTTAAAATGTAATATCGGAAATTATCTGTATCGTTTTTTTTATTATCGGTATCGTTTTTTTATTTTTATTTTTTATTTTTTTATTAAATCAACATAAAAAACACAAGATACACTTACAATTAGTGCACCAACCCAAAAAACCTCCCTCCCCCATTTACACTCATTCACACAAAAGGGTTGTTTCTTTCTGTTATTAATATTCTGGTTCCTACATTATATATCAATATATATCAATACAGTCTGCAAGGGATACAGTCCGTAAGCACACATGATTGTGCGTGCTGCTGCTCCACTAATAGTACTAACCTTTAACAGTTAATTTGACTCATTTTCATTAATTACTAGTTTCTATGTAACTGTTTTTATATTGTTTTACTTTCTCTGTTGTTCAAGAAAATGTTTTCAATTTATTTATCTTGTTTTATTTTTTTATTTTTTTTAAAAAGGACCTTATCTTCACCATACCTGGTTGTCCAAATTAAGCATAATAATGTGTTAATTCCACGACTGTATACATTGGTATCGGTTGATATCGGTATCGGTTGATATTGGTATCGTTAATTAAGAGTTGGACAATATCGGAATATCATTTATCGGCAAAAAGCCATTATCGGACATCCCTAACCAGAACCCCTTGCAGCACTAACTCTTCCGGGATGCTACAATATACACCCCCTGCTACCCCCTACCCCGAGCCCCCCCAACTCCGCCCACCTCATGCTCTCTCAGGGAGAGCATGTCCCAAATTCCAAGCTGCTGTTTTGAGGCATGTTAAAAAAAATAATGCACTTTGTGACTTCAATAAATATGGCAGTGCCATATTGGCATTTTTTTCCATAACTTCAGTTGATTTATTTTGGAAAACCTTGTTACATTGTTTAATGCATCCAGCGGGGCATCACAACAAAATTAGGCACAATAATGTCTTAATACCACCACTGTATATATCGGTATCAGTTGATATCGGAATCGGTAATTAAGAGTTGGACATTATCGGAATATCGGATATCGGCAAAAAAGCCATTATCGGACATCTCTAATTAAAACATTCTTCTTCATATTGCATTATATGCTCATTTTAAACTTTCATGCAGAGAGGGAAATCACAACTAAAAGTGTATTTATTAAACAGTTATTAAGCAGTGGCACAAACATTCATGTCATTTCCAAAACAGAAAGTGCAAGATTGTCAGAGACATTTTAAAACAAGATATGAGTGCACTTTTGTGCATGATCTCACTAAGATGACATATCAAAACAACACTAAATTAAAGTGCACTTTTTGTACAGAACGCCACTACAATAGTTTAAAACAAATAAAGTGCACTTTTGTGCATGATGTCATACAAGATATTTCAATAATTGTCAAATAAAAATGAGCTGCATAATAGGAAATCAAATAGTGTATGTCCTTCGCTATGTGGTAGGTTCCTGCGGACGTTATCGCCTTCTGTTGTTGACTAGTTTTTTCATACGGTGTTGATGTGGAAATGGTTGCTTCGGCATTTTGTGGGTGTGGCACCGAACGGAGATGTTGACATGCGGAGTTTCAAGCACTCTTCATTCTCTAGCGGGTGAAGTTTCAAATGATGCTACATATTAGCAGTAATGCTACTTTTTGTAGCAACGCTTTCGCCCCACACTTGACATATTACGGTTGTCTGTTCAGCATCTTCCCGCTTGAAGCCAAACCACCGCCAGACGATGGACCCCCTGCTGTTTTTCTTGGGAATTAATTCTTCCTTCATTTGTTACCAGATTCGCACCTTCTTTCTCTCGCATTACCACTCGCACCACAGCTAACGTTACCCATGCCGCTACCTCTCTGCTCCGCGAGGGCGTATACGTATGTGACGTATGTAAGAAGGTGCGCTTGTTTTATGTCTCTGTGAGAAGGAGAGACAAGAAAGAGTGATAAAAGCCTGTAGTGTAATGCCCGCAGCTAAAAAGCAACTGCGTGAGAACGTATACTCCAATATCACCATATAGTCATTTTCTATATCGCACAGAGACAAACCCACGATAAATCGAGTATATTCCATATATCGCCCAGCCCTAATAACAACATAAAATGGTACAGCATAACATGGCATGGCATAACATAACACGGCATAGTATAACATGGCAAAAGATACGTAACATGGCATCAGCATAAAATGTATTTTGTGTCTTGCAGAATGGAAATGTCCAGTGTCTGATGAAGAGATGTCCACCATTGGCATGTGCTAACCCTCATACCTCAGCTGGAGAATGCTGCCCACAGTGTCCTGGTAAAGTTACAGTACCAATGATTGTCACACACACACTAGGTGTGGTGAAATGTGTCCTCTGCATTTGACCCATCACCTTGTTCACCCCCCCTGGGAAGTGAGGGGAGCAGTGAGCAGGTGATTTAACCCCCAATTCCAACCCTTGATGCTAAGTGCCAAGCAGGGAGGTAACTGGTCCCATTTTTTGTAGTCTTTGGTATGACTCGGCCGGGGTTTGAACTCACAACCTCCCAGTCTCAGGGCGGACACTCTAATCACAAGGCCACTGAGATGGAAGGACATTCAAGAAAAAGTAGTAATGTGTATGAATTATTGGGACCATAAAAAATCATAATAATAGTATTAATCAGGCAAAATGAGTACATTTTGAGTGCCAAGCAGGGAGGTAACGGGTCCCATTTTTTGTAGTCTTTAGTATGACTCGGCCGGGGTTTGAACTCACAACCTACCGATCTTAGGGCGGACACTCTAACCACAAGGCCACTGAGATGGAAGGACATTCAAGAAAAAGTAGTAATGTGTATGAATTATTGGGACCATAAAAAATCATAATAATAGTATTAATCAGGCAAAATGAGTACATTTTGAGTGCCAAGCAGGGAGGTAACGGGTCCCATTTTTTGTAGTCTTTGGTATGACTCGGCCGGGGTTTGAACTCACAACCTACCGATCTTAGGGCGGACACTCTAACCACAAGGCCACTGAGATGGAAGGACGTTCAAGAAAAAGTAGTAATGTGTATGAATTATTGGGACCATAAAAAAATCATAATAATAGTATTAATCAGGCAAAATGAGTACATGTTATAATAATAAAGCCATATTTACAGAAAAAGGTATGCTTTTATGAGAAAAATGTCCAAAAGCCATAATATATAAAAAAAAAAAAAACTTTGGAAAGAAGTTGGAAAGTAATATCTTCAGGAAAAAAATGATGTTAAAAAGTCACAGTATGAAACAGTAATATTCTGACAAATATTGTCATGTTAAAAAGAATAAAACAGTCCGTTTGTGATGGATTTAATACCCCCGAGAAAAGAAAAAAGCTGTAATGCTTTGTAGAAAAAAAGAAAGCAATTTTAACGCAAAAAGAATACAATTGTAATACTATGAGGGAAAAAAGTCATAACATTACAGTAATAAAGCCACAATATTGTGAAATGTAAGTCATATTATTAGGGATGTCTGATAATATCAGACTGCCGATGTTATCGACCGATAAATGCTTTAAAATGTAATATCGGAAATTATTGTTATCGGTTTAAAACTGATCGGTATCGGTTTCAAAAAGTAAAATGTATAACTTTAAAACGACGCTGTGTACACGGACGTAGGGAGAAGTACAGAGCGCCAATACAAGCACTTCCTTTGCGTGCCGGCCCAGTCACATAATACCTATGGCTTTTCACACACACAAGTAAATGCAGCGCATACTTGGTCAACAGCCATACAGGTCACACTGAGGGTGGCCGTATAAACAACTTTAACACTGTTACAAATATGCGCCACACTGTGAACCCACACCAAACAAGAATGACAAACACATTTCGGGAGAACATCCGCACCGTAACACAACATAAACACAACAGAACAAATACCCAGAACCCCTTGCAGCACTAACTCTTCCGGGACGCTACAATATACACCCCCCACTACCCCCTACCCACACCCATGTTCATGTTTTGACTTAACTATTATACCACTATATGATATACTCTTGTATTCCTATGATAAGCCTTAGAATAATCCTACTAATGTTTCATGTTTATGGTCACTAAAAGCTGAAAACTGATTTTGAAACAAACACACTGCTGCCCCCAGTGGCTTGGTACAGGAAGTGTAAAGACAAAGCAGGTAATGCCGCTGATGTTCAGTGGCCATATTTTACACCTTTGTCATTTTGTGTGCCTCTTTCTCTCTGCAGCGGCGCCTTTAGACTGTGAGTACGAGCGACAAACTTACAGACACAGTCAACGTTTCTACCAGCCGGCTGACGACTGCCAGTTATGCTCCTGCAACAATGGCACCGTCCAATGTCAGAGAAAGCCTTGTCCTTTTGCTTCCTGCTCCCATCCAATCACGCGGGACTGCTGCCGAACATGCGAAGGTACAGTCACGGTCAAAAGTGTACATACACTTGTATAGAACATAATGTCATGGTTGTCTTGAGTTTACAATCATTTCTACAACTCTTATTTTTTTGTGATAGAGTGATTGGAGCACATACTTGTTGGTCACAAAAAACATTCATGAAGTTTGCTTCTTTTATGAATTTACTATGGGTCTAATGAAAATGTGAGCAAATGTGCTGGGTCAAAAGTATACATACAGCAATGTTAATATTTGCTTACATGTCCCTTGGCAAGTTTACCTGCAATAAGGCGCTTTTGGTAGCCATCCACAAGCTTCTGCTTGAATATTTGACCACTCCTCTTGACAAAATTGGTGCAGTTCAGCTAAATGTGTTGTTTTTCTGACATGGACTTGTTTCTTCAGCATTCTCCACACATTTAAGTCAGGACTTTGGGAAGGCCATTCTAAAACCTTCATTCTAGCCTGATTTAGCCATTCCTTTACCACTTTTGACGTGTGTTTGGGGCATACTTGCCAACCTTGAGACCTCCGAATTTGGGAGATTGGGGGGGTTGAGGTGGGCGGGGTTGGGGGGAGGCGGGGTTTGCTGGAAACGGGGGTGTATAGTGTAGCATCCCGGAAGAGTTAGTGTTGCAAAGGATTCTGGGTATTTGTTGTGTTGTGTTTTTATGTTGTGTTACGGTGCGGATGTTCTCCCGAAATGTGTTTGTCATTCTTGTTTGGTGTGGGTCCACAGTGTGGCGCATATTTGTAACAGTGTTAAAGTTGTTTATACGGTCACCCTCAGTGTGACCTGTATGGCTGTTGACCAAGTAAGCATTGCATTCACTAATGTGTGTGTTAAAGTTGCATACATTATGTGACTTGGCCGGCACGCTGTTTGTATGGAGGAAAAGAGGATGTTTCGACATGTTGTAGAGGACGTTAAAGGCAGTGCTTTTAAGGTACGCCCCCAATATTGTTGTCCGGGAGAAATTCGGGAGAATGGTTGTCCCAGGAGATTTTCGGGAGAGGCACTGAAATTCGGGAGTCTCCCGGAAAAATCGGGAGGGTTGGCAAGTATGGTTTGGGGTCATTATCCTGTTGGAACACCCAACTGCGCCCAAAACCCAACCTCCAGGCTGATGATTTTAGCTTGTCCTGAAGAATTTGGAGGTAATCCTCTTTTTTCATTTTCCCATCTAAAGCACCAGTTCCATTGGCAGCAAAACAGGCCCAGAGCATAAAACAACACCACCATGCTTGACGGTAGGAGTGGTGTTCCTGTGATTAAAGGCCTCACCTTTTCTCCTCCAAACATATTGCTGGGTATTTTTTGGCCAAACAGCTCCATTTTTGTTTCATCTGACATCACATGGACAAAGATAAGACCTTCTGGAGGAAAGTTCTGTGGTCAGATGAAACAAAAATGGAGCTGTTTGGCCACAATACGTTTGGAGGAGAAAATGTGAGTGACAGAAAAATTGTATGTAAATTATCAAAAAACTTTCTGTTCAATGAGTTCCCAGTGAACAGAAAAGAGGCTGTCTTTGTTGCACCAAGCCAAAGGCTTGGAAAATGCCATTGTGTACGATGGGAGGAGACGGGAAGGGGTTATCTATTTTGATCCAAGACCTGCCCAAGTTTGATCCAGGACCAGTCCAAGCCCGAGGCATCTTTTTCTTTTGTGTTAATGTGACCGAAAACAATGGCTGTTTACATACCCCCCATTCCTTTAGAAACAGCTGTTGTTATGTAAACAGGGAAAGTCCAAATAAAAAGAGGTGGCGTACAATCTTTCGCCAGAGCGTGGGTGACACTGTAAGAGGTTACAGGTCGACACGTTTCTCCTCAATTGAGCCAAATTGAATCCTGTCTCTGTTTATTTCCTTGCTTCTTGTCTGTTTTAATAGATGTCATCGATGTTTAAACCTGACAGTTAGGCCTTTAATGCCAGGAACACCATGCCTACCATCAAGCATGGTGGTGGTAGTATTATGCTCTGGGCCTGTTTTCCTGCCAATGGAACTGGTGCTTTACAGAGAGTAAATGGGACAATGAAAAAGGAGGATTACCTTTTTATTTTCATTTGAAATCATCCTTGTATTTTTGTTGCAGGCTGTATGTATGAAAGTCGGGAGCGTGCCAGCGGGGAGATGTGGGACGATGTTTCGGACCCCTGTGCTGTGTGTGTGTGTCACGAGGGCTCCGTAAGCTGCGAGACAAAGCGCTGCCCCCCCGCAGACTGTAAGCACCCGGTGCAGAGACGGTGCTGCATGTCCTGTGATGGTGAGGCAAACCTTCACATATCGCTGATGATCATCTAGATGGTTCTAAAGAAACGCTCATTTCCTGCGTCCTGCAGGCTGCATGTTTCATGGGAGAGAATACGCTGACGGCACAGAGTTTGCTGACGATAAAGACCCCTGTGCTGTGTGTTACTGCTACGGGGGGGAGGTGGTCTGCAGCAGACTGCCCTGCTATGGAGACTGCCGTCATCCTTACAAAGCACCTGGACAATGCTGTGGAGAATGTGAACGTGAGTTGAACTCCTCTATTATTGATCTTACAATGAGTAATACTCTTTAAGTCCAACATCAATGATGTTCAACTTAACCCACCAAACTGAGAAAATATGCTTATTTTAAAGTAACAATGGGCATCATGGATGATGCTCAGGATCAGTTAAAAGTATCTCTGTTTGTTTTTATGGGTATTTTTTTGTGCTTTTTTTAGAGAGAAAAAAATTGGCACTTGTACAATAAGGCGTGAGTTGGAAACATTTGAATGTAGACGTTATGAGAATAAAACCATAACTTGTCATTTTAGAAGAACAAAATAATATTTGGAGAGTAAAGTCGTAATATAATGTTTAAAACATTTTTTTTAGATTAAAACGGCAATTTTTTTTTTTAGATGAAAGTCATGTTATGAAAAAATAGCCATAATATAACAAGAAAAACGCAGTAATATTTTTAGTAAAAAAAAAAAGCTCATATTGTAGGAAAAACTGTAAGAAGAATAAAGTTGTAGTATTATGCAAAACAATTCTAAAGGTTGAGTAAAAAAACTTTTTTTTTTTTTTTTTATGGAATAAAGTCATTATATTGCAAAAATGTGCTGTAATAGGACAATAATACTGTGGTAAAATTTTGGAGAAAAAAACAATCAAACATATTACACGAAAAAACTTTTAAAAATGTTATATTAATTAAAGTCATAAGAAAAAAAAATTCAGAATGAAGTTGTAATAATATACACGAAAATATGTCCATAATATGACAAGAATTACGCAGTAATATTTTTAGTAAAAAGAGCTCATATTATAGGAAAAAAGTAGTACTGTAACAAGAATTAAATTGTAGTATTATGCAAAACAATTCTAAAGGTTGAGTAAAAAAACTATTTTTTTTAGAATAAAGTCATTATGTTACAAAAATGTGCCGTAATAGGACAATACTACTGTGGTAAAATTTTGGACAAAAAAACAAGCAAACATATTACACGAAAAAACTTTTAAAAATGTTATATTAATTAAAGTCATAAGATACATTTTTTCAGAATGAAGTTGTATTAATATACAAGAAAAAATTTCCATAATATAACAAGAATAACGCAGTAATATTTTTAGTAAAAAGAGCTCATATTATAGGAAAAAAGTAGTACTGTAACAAGAATAAAGTTGTAGTATTATGCAAAACAATTCTAAAGGTTGAGTAAAAAAACTTTTTATTTTTTTTTAGAATAAAGTCATGATATTACAAAAATGTGCCGTTATAGGAAAATAATACTGTGGTAAAATTTTGGAGAAAAAAAACAAGCAAACATATTACATGAAAAAAACGTCTAAAAATGTTATATTAATTAAAGTCATAAGAACATTTTTTCAGAATGAAGTTGTAATAATATACAAAAAATAATTACCATAATATGACAAGAATAACGCAGTTTTATTTTTAGTAAAAAGAGCTCATATTTTAGGAAAAATTAAGTACTGTAACAAGAACAAAGTTGTAGTATTATGCAAAACAATTCTAAAGGTTGAGTAAAAAAAACTTTTTTTTTTTTAGAATTATGTTTAAAAAATTTGCCGTAATAGGACAATAATACTGTGGTAAAATTTTTGAGACAAAAACAAGCAAACATATTACACGAAAGAAACGTTTAAAAATGTTATATTAATCATAACAAATGTTTTTCAGAATGAAGTTGTAATAATATACAAGAAAAAATTACCATAATATGACAAGAATAACGCAGTAATATTTTTAGTAAAAAGAGCTCATATTGTAGGAAAACAGTAGTACTGTAACAAGAATATAGTTGTAGTATTATGCAAAAAAATTCTAAAAGTTGAGTAAGAAAACGTGTTTTTTTTTAATTATGTTTAAAAAATGTGCTGTAATAGGACAATAATACCATGGTAACATTTTTGAGACAAAAACAAGCAAACATATTACACGAAAAAAACGTTTAAAAATTGTATTAATTATAAGAAATTTATTTCAGAATGAAGTTGTAATAATACACAAGAAAAATTTCCATAATATGACAAGAATTATGCAGTAATATTTTTTGTCAAAAGAGCTCATATAGGAAAAAAGTAGTACTGTAACAAGAATAAAGTTGTAGTATTATGCAAAAAAATTCTAAAGGTTGAGTAAAAAAAAAATTTTTTTTAGTTACGTTAAAAAAATGTGCCGTAATAATACTGTGGTAAAATTTTTGAGACAAAAACAAGCAAACATATTACACAGAAAAAACGATTAAAATTTTTATATTAATCATAAGAATTTTTTTTCAGAATGAAGTTATAATATACAAGAAAAAATTACCATAATATGACAAGAATAACGCAGTAATATTTTTAGTAAAAAGAGCTCATATCATAGGAAAAAAGTAGTACTGTAACAAGAAAAAAGTTGTAGTATTATGCAAAACAATTCTAAAGGTTGAGTAAAAAAACTTTTTTTTTTTTAGAATTATGTTAAAAAAATGTGCCGTAATAGGACAATAATACTGTGGTAAAATTTTTGAGACAAAAAGAAGCAAACATATTACACAAAAAAAACTTTTACAAATTTTATATTAATCATAAGAAATTTTTTTCAGAATGAAGTTGTTATAAGTTAGAAGACAAAATGTCGAAGGTACATGAATAAAGTCATCATTGTTTTGCGTAAAAATCTGAATTAAGCTGTAATATTTTCAGAAATGTTTTTATATTACTGGATGAAAATGTGTACCACAAGAATAAAGCCATAATGGTCAGAGTTTTGTTTAGGAAAATTACAAGAACAAAGCTATATTTTTTGTAAATAGAGCCATAATGTTATAAGAATAAAGCCATACCATCCTCAGAAAAGTCATACCAATACCAACAAATTAGAGAATAAAGTCATAATATTTTCATAAAAAATTTATAACTAATGGTACTCAGAAACACCAAATATTTGTTCTAGTAAAAGTACAAAATAAATGAAAGTCATACCTTTATGAAACAGTTAAAAAGTAGAACCTGGACCTTTTGAACTGAGGATTTATATTTCAAACCCAAAAAACTGAGCCACTTCCTCCAAATCTAACTGCTATGTTTATTCTCCTCTCTGACATTAACTCTGTCTTCATTTGTCAGGATGCTTTTATAACGGCGATGTCCTCTCTAATGGACAGTCTATTCCAGATCCGGGCAACTCCTGCTCTGAATGCACCTGCCAGGTAACATCAGTATTATTTATTTTTTCTGTCATCGCTCACAACACAACATGTGACGCGTGTATTTCCTCTCAGACTGGCACTGTTCGCTGTGTGAAAAGGTCGTGTCTTCCAGCGCTCTGTCCTCACCCTGACCCTGACACTTGTGGATGTCCAGTCTGTGACGGTGAGTCAACTATTTGGACGTTCACTGCGTCCTTCCTCATATTGTCTTGTATGTACTCTGTGATGCAACAATAGTATGCCGTTGGAAGTGGATACACTTTATGCAGGTATAGAGTGCATATTAACGCTACATTTTGGCATGTAACTAATGGATCAAATGAGTTATTGGAATTTGATTCTTCCAGTGATTCTCAAACTGCGGTACACGTATAACTAGGGGTACCCCAAAGAATCGCTTCATTAAATATTCCAAAACAGTGTTGCTGTTCAAACTATGTGTAATGTTACACTGGCCAAATTTTTTAATATACAGTCGCGATCAAAAGTGTACATACACTTGTAAAGAACATCATGTCATGGCTGTCTTGAGTTTCCAATCATTTCTACAACTCTTATTTTTTTGTGATAGAGTGATTGGAGCACATACTTGTTGGTCAGGAAAAAACATTCATGAAGTTTGATTATTTTATGAATTTATTATGGGTCTACTGAAAATGTGCTGGGTCAAAAGTATACATACAGCAATGTTAATATTTGCTTACATGTCCCTTGGCAAGTTTACCTGCAATAAGGCGCTTTTGGTAGCCATCCACAAGCTTCTGCTTGAATATTTGACCACTCCTCTTGACAAAATTGGTGCAGTTCAGCTAAATTTGTTGGTTTTCTGATATTTACTTGTTTCTTCAGCATTGTCCACACGTTTAAGTCAGGACTTTGGGAAGGCCATTCTAAAACCTTAATTCTAGCCTGATTTAGCCATTCCTTTACCACTTTTGACGTGTGTTTGGGGTCATTGTCCTGTTGGAACACCCAACTGCGCCCAAGACCCAACCTCCGGGCTGATGATTTTAGCTTGTCCTGAAGAATTTGGAGGTAATTCTCCTTTTTCATTGTCCCATTTAAAGCACCAGTTCCATAATACTACCACCACCATGCTTGACGGTAGGAATGGTGTTCCTGGGATTACAGGCCTCACCTTTTCTCCTCCAAACATATTGCTGGGTATTGTGGCCAAACAGCTCCATTTTTGTTTCATCTGACTTCACATGGACAAAGATAAGACCTTCTGGAGGAAAGTTCTGTGGACCCATAATAAATTCATAAAAGAAGCAAACTTCATGAATGTTTTTTGTGACCAACAAGTATGTGCTCCAATCACTCTATCACAAAAAAATAAGATTTGTAGAAATGAGTGGAAACTCAAGACAGCCATGACATGATGTTCTTTACAAGTGTATGTACACTTTTGATTGCGACTGTACTTGTTAAATAAAACCTCTGCCTTGTTTGTAATGAATATTTAGGCCTACTACGCTACTGTATTTGACTGTGGGTCATTATGGTGGTAGTTGGAGAAGCAAGTGTTTTCTGGGGTGGTACTTGGTGAAAACATGTTGAGAATGAAAGGAGCGTTGTGTACGTGCAGGTTGTCACTTCCAAGGTGAGAAGTACATTGATGGACAGATCCTGGCAGGAGGAGAAGATGGCTGCCAAGAGTGCACATGTTCAGTGAGTGAAATAAACTTCCTGTTTACTGCCACCACATGTGCTCATTGGTATTTTGGCCACAGAGGGGTGAGGTGGTGTGCGCCCGGCGAAGATGTCCCGCCCTGTCCTGCACTCATCCGGCGCTGGACGGCTGTGCGTGTGGCGTGTGCGACGGCTGCAGATTTGACGGACGGGACTGTTTCAACGGAGAGCGATTTGCTGACCCCGTGGATGCTTGTCAGCTCTGCTCGTGTCTGGTGCGTATACACCACTGTTTGTATACCTTTTATACACCACTGTTTTTATACCTTTTATACACCACTGTTTTTATACCTTTTATACACCAGTGTTTTTATACACCACTGTTTGTATACCTTTTATACACCACTGTTTGTATACCTTTTATACACCACTGTTTTTATACCTTTTATACACCAGTGTTTTTATACACCACTGTTTGTATACCTTTTATACACCTGTGTTTTTATACCTTTTATACACCACTGTTTTTATACCTTTTATACACCACTGTTTTATACACCTGTGTTTTATACACCACTGTTTTTATACCTTTTATACACCACTGTTTTATACACCTGTGTTTTATACACCACTGTTTTTATACCTTTTATACACCACTGTTTTTATACCTTTTATACACCACTGTTTTTATACACCACTGTTTGTATACCTTTTATACACATGTGTTTTTATACCTTTTATACACCACTGTTTTATACACCACTGTTTTATACACCTGTGTTTTATACACCACTGTTTTTATACCTTTTATACACCACTGTTTTATACACCTGTGTTTTATACACCACTGTTTTTATACCTTTTATACACCACTGTTTTTATACCTTTTATGCACCACTGTTTTTATACACCACTGTTTTATACACCTGTGTTTTATACACCACTGTTTTTATACCTTTTATACACCACTGTTTTATACCTTTTATACACCATTGTTTTATACACCTGTGTTTTATACACCACTGTTTTTATACCTTTTATACACCACTGTTTTATACACCTGTGTTTTATACACCGCTGTTTTTATACCTTTTATACACCACTGTTTTATACACCTGTGTTTTATATACCAGTGTTTTTATACCTTTTATACACCACTGTTTTTATACCTTTTATACACCAGTGTTTTTATACCTTTCCGGAGGTACACCACCAGCAGAAAACGTTAAAAAATCAAACTCCACCAGGTCGTCATGCCTTATTTTGACTTTGTTAGTGTTTTCCTGTGTGTAGTGCTTTAGTTCTTGTCTTGCGCTGTTATTTTGGTGGCCCTTCCTGTTTTGTTGGTGTTTTCCTGTGTGTAGTGCTTTAGTTCCTGTCTTGCGCTCTTATTTTGTTGGCCCTTCCTGTTTTGTTGGTGTTTTCCTGTGTGTAGTGCTTTAGTTCCTGTCTTGTGCTCTTATTTTGGTGGCCCTTCCTGTTTTGTTGGTGTTTTCCTGTGTGTAGTGCTTTAGTTCCTGTCTTGCGCTCTTATTTTGGTGGCCCTTCCTGTTTTGTTGGTGTTTTCCTGTGTGTAGTGCTTTAGTTCTTGTCTTGCGCTGTTATTTTGGTGGCCCTTCCTGTTTTGTTGGTGTTTTCCTATGTGTAGTGCTTTAGTTCTTGTCTTGCGCTGTTATTTTGGTGGCCCTTCCTGTTTTGTTGGTGTTTTCCTATGTGTAGTGCTTTAGTTCTTGTCTTGCGCTGTTTTTTTGGTGGCCCTTCCTGTTTTGTTGGTGTTTTCCTAAGTGTAGTGCTGTAGTTCTTGCCTTGCGCTGTTATTTTGGTGGCCCTTCCTGTTTTGTTGGTGTTTTCCTGTGTGTAGTGCTTTAGTTCTTGTATTGCACTGTTATTTTGGTGGCCCTTCCTGTTTTGTTGGTGTTTTCCTGTGTGTAGTGCTTTAGTTCTTGTATTGCACTGTTATTTTGGTGGCCCTTCCTGTTTTGTTGGTGTTTTCCTGTAGTGGTTTCATGTCTTCCTTCGAGCGCGATTCCACGCACCTGCTTTGTGTTAGCAAGCAATGCTATTCCTGTTGTTGCTATCCTTCTTTGTGTGGACATTGTTGGTTGCCATGTCATGTACGGATGTACTTTGTGGACGCCGTAAGTTTTTGCTGTCGTCCAGCATTCTGTTTCTGTTTACTTTGTAGCCAGTTCAGTTTTACTTTCATTTTGCATAGCCATTACCTTTTCCTTTCCCTTTCCCTTTCATTTAATTTTGGTTTAAGCATTACATACCTTTTTACCTTCACGCTGTCTCCCGCTGTGTTCTGCATATCGGGATCACAACAAACCATCCTCGTCTCACCCGACACATTCCGACTTTTACAAAGCAATTAACTACCTGCTGCCACCTACTGACATGGAGTATTACAAGATGACCCTGCCGAGTTTTACACAGCACAGACACTAAGCGAGGGCACATTATTTGCAGATTATAATTATTGATTTGCAAAAAATATTCTGTTCACCAATTAGGTGAAGTTGCATAATTTCCCACGGCACACCAGACAATAACTGCGGCACAGTGGTTGAAAAACACTGGTATCATCATCAGCGGTCACTCGAAGCGAGTATGATGATCCTCCTGGTAGGGGGGTATCCCTTTATGGAGGATGCCTGTGCGTGACTTAGTTTAACGTGGGGAGACTGGTGCACAGACAGTCACCACACCAGGGGTCACCAACGCGGTGCCCGCGGGCACCAGGTTGCCCGTAAGGACCAGATGAGTAGCCCGCTGGCGTGTTCTAAAAATAGCTCAAATAGCAGCACTTACCAGTGAGCTGCCTCTATTTTTTAAATTGTATTTATTTACTAGCAAGCTGGTCTCGCTTTGCCCGACATTTTTACTTCTAAGAGAGACAAAACTCAAAGAGAATTTGAAAATCCAAGAAAATATTTTAAAGACTTGGTTTAAGTCTTTTTTTTTTTTACTTTGCTTCTTATAACTTTCAGAAAGACAATTTTAGAGAAAAAATACAACCTTAAAAATGATTTTAGGATTTTTAAACACATATACCTTTTTACCTTTTAAATTCCTTCCTCTTCTTTCCTGACAATTTAAATCAATGTTCAGGTAAATGTATTGTTTTTATTGTAAAGAATAATAAATACATTTTAATTTAATTCTTCATTTTAGCTTCTGTTTTTTCGACGAAGAATATTTGTGAAATA
The DNA here is from genome assembly GCF_033978785.1 of Entelurus aequoreus. Classification (NCBI taxonomy): domain Eukaryota; kingdom Metazoa; phylum Chordata; class Actinopteri; order Syngnathiformes; family Syngnathidae; genus Entelurus; species Entelurus aequoreus. The sequence goes on from NC_084740.1 coordinate 54,130,583, forward strand.
TTTCTTCAAACTTATTATGATTAAAATTCAAAAAAAATATTCTGGCAAATCTAGAAAATCTGTAGAATCACATTTAAATCTTATTTCAAAGTATTTTTAATTTCTTTTAACATTTTTGTTCTGGAAAATCTAGAAGAAATAATCATTTGTCTTTGTTAGAAATATAGCTTGGTCCAATTTGTTATATAATCTAAAAAAGTGTAGATTGGATTTTAACCTTTTTAAAACATGTCATCAAAATTCTAAAATTAATCTTAATCAGGAAAAATTACTAATGATGTTCCATTAAAAAAAAAAAGTAATTTTTTTAAAAAAAAGATTCGAATTAGCTAGTTTTTCTCTTCTTTTTTTCGGTTGAATTTTGAATTTTAAAGAGTCGAAATTGAAGATAAACTATGTTTCAAAATTAATTGTCATTTTTTTTTTGTGTTTTCTCTTCTTTTAAACCATTCAATTAAGTGTAAATATCATTAATTATTAATAAAAACATAGAGTTAAAGGTAAATTGAGCAAATTGGCTATTTCTGGCAATTTATTTAAGTGTGTATCAAACTGGTACCCCTTCGCATTAATCAGTACCCAAGAAGTAGCTCTTGGTTTCAAAAAGGTTGGTGATCCCTGCACCACACCATCCTTGACAGATCCGGGTCAGGGTCCAGTGGCATGGAGTCCAAGACGACTGGGGACCCTTTTCTGCTGTAGCCTTCATCCGCCATCCCAGCCGTTGTGACGCTCCATTGGGTTAGCAGTCATCCTCCGCCTGATCCACCGTTGAGGTTTTGTGTTGTTATTTCCCCATAACTGGGCCCACATGGATGTGGGGGGGGTTCTTACATCTACCGTCTTCCGCCTGCTCCGCCGTTGAGGTTTTCACCATATCCCTGGCTAGGGGGCAGTCAGGTACTAGGCCTTTGCCAAGGGCCACCTGGGGTAACAGTAGTAAAGGGGTTAACCTCCTAGTGCCCCAAGACCCCATAGAGGAGCCTCCACTGCCGGATGCAATTTAACATCATGCCCAGGACAAACCATGTGGACACAGGGCCAGTCTTGTTCTAAACACGTGTTCTAAAGTGACATTTGTCTCTGTGCAGAATGGCGGCGTGGTGTGTGTGCATGTGTCGTGTCCAAGCGTCACCTGTTTGCATCCGGTGACCCCGCCAGGTGAGTGCTGCCCCGTCTGCTCCGGGATTTGTCTCCATCAGGGGAAGGAATACCGGTCAGGATCATCCTTCCCTTCACCCTCCGACCCCTGCGCCTCCTGCTCCTGCCTGGTCAGTCAGCTTGTTCCAACCTTTTACACCTCACATATGTTATTTCAGAATTCATCAGTTTTGTTTCTCTATTGTCCCTTTTAGAATGAAGTGGTGACCTGTCAGAGGAGACCGTGTCCAGTCCTGTGTTCCCACCCCATCCCGTCAGACACCTGCTGCCCCGCCTGTGACGCCTGTCTGTATGAGGGTGTGGTCCGCTTCCTCGGCCACACTTTCACCCCCTCCTCCAAACCTTGCCAGCGCTGCACTTGTGTGAGAGGCACGGTCACTTGCGTGCCCCTCGTGTGCCCGCCCACGCCCTGCAGCCGAGCCGTCACCAAGCCAGGCCAGTGCTGCCCTGAGTGCACAGGTACTACTCTCCATCTTGTACTGTACACCGTTGGAAGTTTCAACACCCTTTTCTTACATGATTATTGCAGTACAAGATCGGCTCATTTCAATATTTTATGGTATTTTATTCAATGGACAGAGGATGTGTGTGTTCACTATATGCAGGCTCATGTCTTATCATATTTGTATCGGCCTTTCCAGGCTCTAAACCAAAGGGCTGAGCCAGGACAGGTGGTGCACTTTCATACGCACTTCAAACTACAACTTAAGGCTTTCCAAAAATAGATTAATTTGCAAAAAAAAGCTTTTCTTTCCAAGGTTAACAAAACAACTTTAACTACATCCATCCATCCATTTTCTACCGCTTGTCCCTTTCGGGGTCGCGGGGGGTGCACTGCAAAAAGTCAGTGTTCAAAAACAAGAAAAAAAATACAAAAATTTTGGGTATTTTATTTGAATTAAGCAAAATTATCTGCCAATAGAACAAGAAAATTCAGCTTGTCAAGACTTTCCAAAACAAGTCAAATTAGCTAACCTCAATGAACCCAAAAATACCTTAAAATAAGTATATTCTCACTAATAACAAGTGCACTTTTCTTGGTAGAAAAAAAAAGAGACCTTTCTGCTCAATATGTTGAAAAATATTCTTAAATGAAGTAAATGCTAGTGCCATTATCTTGACATAATGATTTTTTCATCATGATTTTTTTGTTCATGCTTGAAATAAGAAATGATTACTTTAAAAAAGTAGTTTTATACTTGTGAGTGTTGATGACACAGCTTTGCAACAGTTGATATTCTAGTTTCAAGCATGTTTTACTCAATATAGCTCATCAAATCTCAGCAACAAGATGTAATATCTTACTAAGATCATTTAAGACCAAAACCCTTAAAACAAGTAAAACACTCTAACATAAAATCTGCTTAGTGAGAATAATTATTTTATCAGACAGAAAATAAGCAAATATCACCCTTATATGACATATTTAATCTTACTTAGATCTCAGTTTTTGCAGTGTGGGGATAGGCCCCTCCCACCTCCAAAGACATGCACCTGGGGATAGGTTGATTGGCAACACTAAATTGGCCCTAGTGTGTGAATGTTGTCTGTCTATCTGTGTTGGCACTGTGATGAGGTGGCGACTTGTCCAGGGAGCACCCCGCCTTCCGCCCGAATGCAGCTGAGATAGGCTCCAGCGACCCCGATAGGGACAAGCGGTAGAAAATGGATGGATGGAGGACTGTTAATAGTTAGAAACACTGAGTTTTTTGTCCTTAGCTTGCATGTTGGATGGACATGAGTACAATGACGGGGAGGTGTGGACCCTGGGTTCAAACCACTGCTCCACATGCACCTGTCAGGTAGGAATTATTGTCTTTGCTTCCCACCTGTTCAGTTTTATTACAAACACCAACAAGCGTGTTGAACGTTGCAGGCTGGCGAGGTGCAGTGCACGTCCTCACAGTGTCCCGAGCTGACCTGCATGAATCACGTGACTGATCCAGGAGCATGCTGTCCTCGATGTAGAGGTAAACGCCAACACAGTCACACGCGCAGGAGTCAACAAGTCCACCTGCACAAACACACGTGTTGCTGGCAGGCTGCATGTTTGACAGAGAGGAGCATAGAGAAGGCAGCAGCTGGTTCGCCGACTCGTCTCACTGCAGGAGCTGCATGTGCGCGGACGGAGTGACCACCTGCTCCCAAATACGCTGCCTGTCTCCGTGCACCAACTTCATCCACGTGCCCGGGGAGTGCTGTCCTGTGTGCGCAGGTAGGCTACATTAACTTAACTAAAGTCTTGTGATAGTCCGCCATCTTTTGTGTTTCATGTGGTGGTCGTCTGTTTTTTTTTTTGGAGACTGTGTGTTTGAGGGCAGAGTGTACGGTCCAGGAGACAGCTTCCATCCTGCCGGAGACCCCTGCCAGGTCTGCACATGTGAGGTAGGAACATTTTTTTTCTAACATAAATCAATATATTTTTAAAAACAATGAAAACTGATTTTTTTTAAACAACATTTTGAATTATGGCCGTCAGCAAAGAAAAATCCTAATCCTTAATCCTAATAAGCGGTTGCCGACATAATTAAACCAAGCCATTGCTCGAGAAATTACTTTTGACTTTTTGGAAGCTCAAGAGGGGGGGTTACCCACATATGCGGTCCTCTCCAAGGTTTCTCATAGTCATTCACATTGACGTCCCACTGGGGTGAGTTTTTCCTTGCCCGTATGTGGGCTCTGTACCGAGGATGTCGTTGTGGCTTGTGCAGCCCTTTGAGACACTTGTGATTTAGGGCTATATAAATAAACATTGATTGATTGATTGATTGATCTTGTATTTGACATTGTTTATAGGGTTAGGCGCAATAAGTGTTCAACTTCAGCCTAAACCCTTTCGGTCTGCAACATTTTCAATTTATGAATGTACAACTATTTGTTTATGTAAAACTGTTTGTTTACTTTGTTGACCACTGACCGAAGAAATAATCAACTAACCTTAGGTGATGCACAATAACAGGCGACATTAAAGGATTTTTGTTGACATTGTTTTCCTCCATTTGTGCATTTTTTTTTTTTATAAAACATTTATACTCTTAATAATAATAATAATAATAATGATTATTATACTCTTGTCAAACAGAGCTGCTGTAGTATTGTTTGTGATATGACAAGTTGATGACAATTAAGGTTTGCGCAAATATTTCCTTAAGTTAATACAGCTGTGCTTTTAATTTGAAACTTACTTTGCACTGAACAAGAAGTCACTGTGTGCACATTTTCATACTGTGTAACTAGCAGTGTTGGGTTAGTTACTAAAAACCAGTAACTAGTTACAGTTACTAGTTACTTTATTTCAAAAGTAACGCAGTTACTTACACCAAAAAGTAATGTGTTACTGTGAAAAGTAACTATTTAGTTACTTTTTTTATTTTATTTTTTATTTAAAGGCTCCTATTAATGCCCTTTTAGCCTTCATTTCAGTGCTGTTATTGCACTGGAGAATAATACAATCTGTTGATCAACTTGACATGCATTTGCATCACTGAACTCTGCTTAGCAATGTGGTCTACATACAAAACACAGAGACAAAGATATGTTTCAAAGGGCCAATTTGTTTCAGGCCAGAACAAATTGACAAAACTATTTTCAATAGCTGCAACATAACATACATAAGTAACAAACCGCATAATAACAACATGTCACAACATAGCTGTAAACCTGGCTTCACCCAAGGAAGGCACACATGACATGATTATACGTCATGTCACTATATACAGCACACATCCTGCTAGACACACGACTAACCAGGCATTTTTTTCTCTCAAGGAATTGTGAAATAAAATCATGTTTTCAGGAGATCAACACTGTACTGAAGCCCAGAACACTCAACACATTTCCCCAGTTTTAGATTAGAGAAAAGGAAAGATTGGCTTGGCCCACTAGCATCCCTCTTTAATGTTTGTGAACTTTATAGTCTATACATTTAGAGGGATGTGATAATCAAACACTCTAGAAGTCTAGAATGAAAGAGTAAATAAGAGAATTGACAGAGTGTGTGTACCTTCAGTGCTGAATGATGAGCAGAGGCAGAGTTTGGAGTGTCTTCTTTAGCTTGCTTTCCATGTTTATGTACTCACTGTCCACTGTGTCCAGGAACTTGGAAAATGTTTTCGTGCCAATTTGCCGTTTGACGCCCGCTATCATGCTAATTAGCTGCCTGAAAGCGGGTGACTCCACTGTAGAAATAGCCTGCATGTCTTCTAGCACATACGCTGCAAAGCGCCTTATTGCAGTGAAACTTGCCAAGGGACATGTAAGCAAATATTACCATTGCTGTATGTATACTTTTGACCCAGCACATTTGCTGACATTTTCAGTAGACCCATAATAAATTCATAAAGGAACCAAACTTCATGAATGTTTTTTTGTGACCAACAAGTATGTGCTCCAATCACTCTATCACAAAAAAATAAGAGTTGTAGAAATGATTGGAAACTCAAGACAGCCATGACTTGATGTTCTTTTACAAGTGTATGTACACTTTTGATCGCCACTGTATCTGTGGCTTATAGTCCGGTGCGGCGAATATATTAAAAATCGTTTTTTTTCTTCTAAAATTTAGTGGGTGCAGCTTATATATAGCAATATAAAGTCTGAAAAGGACAAATAGGACTGCCATGTGTACCGTGTACTCCAGGTGATGCCAGATGGAGAACAGCACCTGCGGTGTTATCGTAAACAATGTCCCAGTCTGGTGGACTGTCCCAAGAACAACATCTTTTTCTCTGGACCAGACTCCTGCTGTCCTGTCTGCGCACGTCAGTATCATCGGCGAAAAACATGCAGTATAAATGAAATTGTGCTGATTCTCAAGAGGTTTCGTGTGTGTGTGTGTGTGTGTGTGTGTGTGTGTGTGTGTGTGTGTGTGTGTGTGTGTGTGTGTGTGTGTGTGTGTGTGTGTGTGTGTGTGTGTGTGTGTGTGTGTGTGTGTGTGTGTGTGTGTGTGTGTGCGTGTGCGTGTGCGTGTCCAGAGCCTCTCAGTAACTGCACTGCAACGCTGATAGGCAACGAGGTGCTGGCCACAGATGACCCTTGTTTCACCTGCCAGTGCAAGGTATTTATGCAACAAAAGGTCTATTATACTGTACATGAATATTTTATGCTCAATTCCAAAACACATACAGAAATTCCTATCAAAATGTCGTCAAACAATAAGGTGTTGTTTAGGATCTGACATGGACGTGCCTTCATCGAGCCTGCCACCCGCTGACTTGCCCCCCCAGTGAACAGTTCACCCCTCCAGACTCGTGCTGTCCTGTGTGTAAAGGTGAAATTGTTGTTTCATGACTCCTCCTCGCTCTCATCTTTTTCCCATAATCAGTCACGATTAGGGTTGCAAAGGGGTGGAAAGTTTCCGGTAACTTTCCGGAAATTTACCACGGGAAGTTTGGAAATATTGACCATTTTTTGATTATTCAAAGTTGGACACCGTCCATGGAAATGAATGGGAATATATGGGAATTAATGGTGAATGACAATAATGATATATTATTGGGCACTTGTCTATATGCTGCTGCATCTTTGTGGCATTTTTGACGTAGCTCTTTGCACAATATTTGCAAATGTACACCGCCTTTCTGCCTACATTGGTTGGGGTGAAATGTCTCCACACATCAGATGGTGTACGTGGCATTATTCTCTTTGTATTTATCTATTATTGTAAAACACTAATGCAATGCCACACACAGATATAAATAGTCAGCTAAACAATTGGAGTAGTCTTTATAAATATTTTACTGATGGACAAATGAATAGAAATAGGCTAGATCAGGGGTGGGAAATTAATTTTTACCGGGGGCCGCATGAGCAACCCGAGCACTGCTGGAGGGCCACATCGACAATATTTCAATTAAATTTTGCCCAATATTATTTTTGATATACCGTAAGATAAATAATAATAATAATAATAATGATAATTAATAATAATAATTTCATTTGACCTAACTTAACTTTATACAAAAGCAGATTGCTTTTGATGGTTTTATTTTTAACACTGTCTTACACAACACTTCCTGATGTACAATACAATGCAAAAATGTCAATTTCTGCACAGGGTTAATTTCTGTCACTTCATCCTGCATCCTCTTTAAAAGTCCAACATTTTTCCCCGTCAGATTTGGACAACCATCTGTTGTCACACCTGCCAGCTTGTCCCATTTCAGTCCTAACAGGTCCAAACACGCATTTACCTGTGGTTGTCCCTTTTAATTGACTGCATGGCTGCCAGCTCCTCCGTGATTTGAAAGTCTGCAGGTATCCCACGTAAGAAGATGAGCAGCTGGGCGGTGTCACGTACATCGCAGCTCTCATCCAAAGCCAGCGAAAAACAGTCAAAGTCGGCCCCAAAGTCATTTAACAAGTACAGGAACAGCTAGCTAGCTTGAGTGTAAGTCTGCTGGAGTATTTTACAGTCATACAGTAACATGCAATTACACCTCTATTACACTTAAATACCATAGATCAAATATATTTACCCCAGTAATATCATCAACACTTACCTGACTGGATGAGGTCCTTGGGCTCAAATACTAGTGTGGCCTCAATAGCCCTGCTGTAGTGTGTAGCATGCTGGGAATTATCTGTGCATGTGATGGAGGAATGAACAGTGCAGGGTTGAAATTCTACCGAGTTTGCATTAAATCAGGTTGTTTTAGCTAATAATCATGCTGCAAGATCTAGCATGTTGCATTCAATGTCTATTCCCATTAATTTTCCATATATTCCCTTTAATTCCCATGGAAAGTTTCCAACGTTGAGTATTCCCAGAATTTTGCAACCCTAGTCATGATCACTTGTGATGATCATGTCCAGACTGCGTGATCGAGGGTCAGAACAGACGCATGGTGAGCGGCAGCAGATGGACGGACAGCGACGACGACTGCGTGACATGCACCTGCAATGTAAGCGAGGCTCCATGGTTGCTTGGCATTCTGTGTGCTGGTATAAGGTGTATATTCTGCAAGATGAAGAACATGGTGAACCAACATTACTCATTATTGATGTAAACACTTTTGATTGGACAGTGATAGGAACATGTTGTCTTATGTAAGAGAGATAAATCAAAATAAGGACATCGTTGGCTCAAAAAAAATCCCAACTGTTGTCTGTTTGGGCCTACTGCACTGCAAAAAGTCACTGTTCAAAAACAAGGAAAAAAGTACAAAAATTAGGGGTATTTTATTTGAACTAAGCAAAATTATCTGCCAATAGAACAAGAAAATTTGTCTTGTCAAGACTTTCCAAAACAAGTAAAATTAGCTAACCTCAATGAACCCAAAAATACCTTAAAACAAGTATATTCTCACTAATAACAAGTGCACTTTTCTTGGTAGAAAAAAAAATTAGACCTTTTTGCTCAATATGTTGACAAATATTCTTAAATGAAGTAAATGCTAGTGCCATTATCTTGACATAATGATATGTGCTCGGCATCATGATTTTTTTGTCATGCTTGAAGTAAGAAATTTTCACTTTAAAAAAGTAGTTTTATACTTGTGAGTGTTGATGACACAGCTTTGCAACAGTTGATATTCTAGTTTCAAGCATGTTTTACTCAATATAGGTCATCAAATCTCAGCAACAAGCTGTAATATCTTACTGAGATCATTTAGGATCAAAACACTTAAAACAAGTAAAACCACTAACATAAAATCTGCTTAGTGAGAAGAATTATCTTATTAGACAGAAAATAAGCAAATATCACCCTTATTTGAGATATTTCATCTTACTTAAATTTCAGTTTTTGCAGTGTGGCTTTCTCATTTTTACTGAAAAAGCCTTTTTTTAGTCAATAATAATAATTTAAATACAATTATTGATGTGGCTTATTTAGATTTTTTTTAAATTAGCATTAAAATATAGAATTAAACAGCAAAAAATATGACTGTTACTGTCATTATTATATATGCTATATTTGTATTTTCTATTTCGACTTTAAATAGTGTTTCATACTCTACAGTATATATGTTTTCCAAGAAGTATACGATGGTATTTGAATTGTATTCACTCCTCATGGTTCAGCCTTTGATTGCTTATATAAATGAAATCATGGTCAATTTATTTAGGCTTGTTTTCATCTTTACACTCCTGTAATCAAATAAAGTAGACATAACAATAGAAAATAAGATCTGATTTATAACAAAGTTTGCGTGTAATGTATACATACTGGATATTGGATATGCATACTTGATAGCACAGACAAAGCTGATCTAAGCTCGTGCACACAGGATTGTGTCTCATAAATCAGTGTTTTTCAACCTCTGTGCCGCGGCACACTAGAGTACCGTGAGATATTGTTTGGTGTGCTGTGGGAAATTATGTAATTTCACCTGATTGGGTTAAAAATATTCTTTGCAAACCAGTAATTATTGTCTGTGCTGTGAAGAGCTCGGCGGAGTAACCGTGTAATACTCTTCCATATCAGTAGGTGGCAGCAGGTAGCTAATTGCTTTGTAGACGTCAGGAACATGATTTGTCGTGATCACAATATGCAGACGACAGTGGGAGGCAGTGTGCAGATAAAAAGGTATCTAATGCTTAAACCAAAAATAAACAAAAGGCATTGAAGCTTAGGGATGGCTATGCAAAACGAAACTAAAACTGAACTGGCTGCAAAGTAAACAAAAACAGAATGCTGGACGACAGCAAAGACTTACAGCGCGTGGAGCAGACGGCGTCCACAAAGTACATCCGTACATGACATGACAACAACAAAATAGGAGCGCAAGACAAGAAGTAAAACACTACACACAGGAAAACACCAAAATACTCCAAATAAGTCAGGGGGTGATGTGACAGTACACCTACTTTGAGACAAGAGCTATAGTGATGCATGCTTGGTTATGGTTTGAATTTTTATCTAACAATTGCGAGAACGACTTTTTACAGTCAATATCGGGTGCTGAGTTAAATTTTTTTGTTTTCTGCTGGTGGTGTGCCTTGGGATTTTTTCAATGGAAAAAAATGCGCCTCGGCTCAGAAAAGGTTGAAAAACACTGTCATAAATGACCAAAATCCAAACCAAATTGGACAAAAATAAACAAATTGAGTGCATGGACACTGTGCTATTGTAGCATTGACATTTTAGTTCATTTAGCTAAAATATGTTTGAAAAAAAGGTGCGCTGGATTGAAGCTACAAACTTTGAAACACAATATGGCGAGGGACGATATATTTGAGCTTTTTTGACAAGAATTAAAAAAAAAAGGTCCCTTATTGTCAATATGAAAACAGATTTTTAGAAATGAGTGCCAATTAGTTACAAAATAAATTAAAGTGAAGTAAATAACACAATGATAAGATATAATTATGCAAATAATAGAATTAGCAATAGATATTATGTACATAGAGCCTATCGTACTTTTGACTTACGATATTTTAAGACCTTGTTGGAAATGATCAGCATTGTGTGGTTTGTGTGTGTGTTCAGCTGGGCTACATTGAGTGCAGCATTGAGGAGTGTTCATCTACACCGTGTCTCAACAAGCAGAAGGCAGTGAAGGTGGCAGGGAAATGCTGCCATGAATGTCAAGGTAACACAACCATTCAGCATCCTACTTCTGTGCCGTGAAATACAGTCTGGTGTGCCGTGGGAGATGATGTCATTTCACCTATTTGGGTTAAAAATATTTTTTTGCAAACCAGTAATTATAGTCTTTAAATGATGTGTTGTTGTTGAGTGTCTGTGCTGTTTATGTCATGATCTGTGGTCTGGATCATGTTTTTTGTTATTTTCGGTTTAAGACTCCATAGTTCCTGTTTGCGCTCCCTTGTTTGTTTTAGTTTCCATGACGACTGATTAGTTTCACCTGTCATGTGTTAAACTCACGCACCTGCTCTAATCAGAGACTATTATTTAAGCCTGTTTTGCCAGTTAGTCGTCCTGGCGACACTGCTTTGTTTTGACTTTTCTTGCCATAGTTCATGCTGTTCAATTCATGCCGTGTCCAGTAAGTTTTTTTGTTTCATGTCCATAGTTCTTGCTATTTGTTTCAAGCCACAGTTTAGTGAGTTTTTTCATGTTTTTAGTTTCATGGTTCATGTCCATAGTTTATCAATCAATCAATGTTTATTTATATAGCCCTAAATCACAAGTGTCTCAAAGGGCTGCACAAGCCACAACGACATCCTCGGTACAGAGCCCACATATGGGCAAGGAAAAACTCACCCCAGTGGGACGTCAATGTGAATGACTATGAGAAACCTTGGAGAGGACCGCATATGTGGGTAACCCCCCGGCCCCCTCTAGGGGAGACCAAAAGCAATGGATGTCGAGTGGGTCTGACATAATATTGTGAAAGTCCAGTCCACAGCGGATCCAACACATCAGCGAAAGTCCAGTCCATAGTGGGGCCAGCAGGAAACCATCCCGAGCGGAGACGGGTCAGCAGCGTAGAGATGTCCCCAACCGATGCACAGGCTAGCGGTCCACCCCGGGTCCCGACTCTGGACAACCAGCACTTCATCCGTGGCCACCGGACCTGTGCAACTCCCCCTCCGTAAGGGAGAGGGGAGCAGAGGAGAAAAGAAAAGAAAAGAAACGGCAGATCAACTGGTCTAAAAAGGGAGTCTATTTAAAGGCTAGAGTATACAAATGAGTTTTAAGATGGGACTTGAATGCTTCTACTGAGGTAGCATCTCTAACTGTTACCGGGAGGGCATTCCATTGTATTGGAGCCCGAATAGAAAACGCTCTATAGCCCGCAGACTTTTTTTGGGCTCTGGGAATCACTAATAAGCCGGAGTTCTTTGAACGCAGATTTCTTGCCGGGACATATGGTACAATACAATCGGCAAGATAGGCAGGAGCTTGACCGTGTAGTATTTTATACGTAAGTAGTAAAACTTTAAAGTCACATCTTAGGTGCACAGGAAGCCAGTGCAGGTGAGCCAGTATAGGCGTAATATGATCAAACTTTCTTGTTTTTGTCAAAAGTCTAGCAGCCGCATTTTGTAACAACTGTAATCTTTTAATGCTAGACATAGGGAGGCCCCAAAATAATACGTTACAGTAATCAAGACGAGATGTAACGAACGCATGGATAATGATCTCCGCGTCGCTTGTGGACAAAATGGAACGAATTTTAGCGATATTATATTATATTATATTATGCTAAGTCTTAGCTTTTGTTTCCTGCGTTAAGCTTGTCTTCGCCTTGAGTGCTTTTTGTAGTACTTTGAGTTTGAATAATTAAATAATGTTCCTACCTTAAAGCCTTGTCCAGTATAGTCCGATTGCACCCCGGGAAAACAATCCTCGCAGTAAGCTGCGAAAAACCCCTCGTCTTGACAGGCTAGAGCTCGGCAGAGTAACCGTGTAATACTCTTCCATATCAGCAGGTGGCAGCCGGTAGCTAATTGCTTTGTAGATGTCGGAAACAGGGAGGGTGCAGGTAAAAAGGTGTCTAATGCTTAAACCAAAAATAAACAAAAGGTGAGTGTCCCTAAGAAAAGGCATTGAAGCTTAGGGAAGGCTATGCAGAACAAAACTGAAACTGAACTGGCTACAAAGTAAACAAAAACTGAAATATTCTTGATTGCTAAAACAAAGTAGATGCGGGAAATATTGCTCAAAGGAAGACATGAAACTGCTACAGGAAAATACCAAAAAAAGAGAAAAAGACACCAAAATAAGAGGGCAAGACAAGAAGTAAAACACTACACACGAGAAAACGGCAAACGACTCCAAATAAGTCATGGTGTGATGTGACAGGTGGTGACAGTACACCTACTTTGAGACAAGAGCTATAGTGATGCATGCTTGGTTATGCTTTAAAGTCATATCCAACAATTGCGACGACTTTTTACTGTCAACTTAGTTTTGTTTTTTAATGATTTCTGCTGGTGGTGTGCCTTCGGATATTTTCAACGCAAAAAATGTGCCTTGGCTCAAAAAAGGTTGAAAAACACCGATCTAACGGTATGTGTGTGTGTGTGTGTGTGTGTGTGTGTGTGTGTGTGTGTGTGTGTGTGTGTGTGTGTGTGTGTGTGTGTGTGTGTGTGTGTGTGTTGTAGACTCCGGGGTGTCGTGTTTGCATCAGGGCACGTTGTACCAGTCGGATGAACAGTGGCAGGTGGACGAGTGCACCGGCTGTACCTGTGTGTCGGGAGACGTGCACTGTCGCAGTGAACGCTGCCCCCCACTCACCTGTGCTACAGTAAAAGAACAACACACTAAACACTACACTCACTGGCCACTTCATTAGGTACACCTGCTCCACACCCGATACAAGACCTCTCAGTATAACACACCACAAGAAGACCTCTGAAATGGATTGGTTCATATCTCTCTAGGGTGTGTATCCTCATCATCTCTGTGTGTGTGTGTGTGTGTGTGTGTGTGTGTGTGTGTGTGTGTGTGTGTGTGTGTGTGTGTGTGTGTGTGTGTGTGTGTGTGTGTGTGTGTGTGTGTGTGTGTGTGTGTGTGTGTGTGTGCCATCAGGATGAGATGCCAGCTGTTGTTCCAGGTTTGTGTTGTCCTCACTGCATCCCTCGCCCGGCCACCTGCATCGCGTTTGGCGACCCTCATTACCGCACCTTCGACGGCCGCATGCTGCACTTTCAGGGGGCGTGCACCTACGTCCTGGCGCAGGACTGTGAAGGCGGAGACTTCAGGTGAGGAGGAGGAGGAGGAAGAGAAGGAGGAGGAGGAGGGTTACCGTGGCAACAGCACAATGCAAAAAGTCAGTGTTCCAAAACAAGAAAAAAAAATACAAAAATGAGGCATATTTTATTTGAATTAAGCAAAATTATCTGCCAATAAAACAAGAAAATTTGGCCTGTCAAGACTTTCCAAAACAAGTAAAATTAGCTAACCTCAATGAACCCAAAAAATACCCTAAAATAAGTATATTCTCACTAATAACAAGTGCACTTTTCTTGGTAGAAAAAACTAATATGAGACCTTTTTGCTGAATATGTTGAAAAATATTCTTAAATGAAGTAATTGCTAGTGCCATTATCTTGACATAATGATATGCGCTTGGCATTACATTTCTTGAAACCAGCAAACTTATACTAAAAACTCATTTATTGTTCTTAATGGAAAGGCAACAAGGCAACCGCTTGTTACTCTCGGGGTCTCCTAGCCGCTCAGGCAAATCATATTGTCTAAAAATGCATTTTTCCATGGATAACATGACATCATCATGCCAAGTGCGTGCTCTTTCAGTCAATTAGTGCGCATATATACAGCCCGGCCCCCGGCCAACATTTTTTTAATTGTAATGTTAAAGAATTTATTTGAATGTGCATGAACTATTTCTGTTCAAAACTGTTTGAAATGTCACATGTTAAATGTTAAAATATTAACTGTCAGTTTACTGTACTGTGCCAACTGTACTACTATATGAGTATGTGTTTTCTATTGTTTCATTGAAAATAAAACAGCAAAGTCAATTTGGCTGTCATCTGTTTTAATTATGAGACACAATTGTCTCTTTCATGCTTGAAATAAGAAATTATTACTTTAAAAAAGTAGTTTTATACTTGTGAGTGTTGATGACACAGCTTTGCAACAGTTGATATTCTAGTTTCAAGCATGTTTTACTCAATATAGGTCATCAAATCTCAGCAACAAGCTGCAATATCTTACTGAGATCATTTAGGATCAAAACACTTAAAACAAGTAAAACACTCTAACATAAAATCTGCTTAGTGAGAAGAATTATCTTATCAGACAGAAAATAAGCAAATATCACCCTTATTTGACATATTTCATCTTACTTAGATTTCAGTTTTTGCAGTGCAGGAGGTGCTATGTCACACTTTTACTGATGTTTTGCAGCATCCACGTGACTAACGAGGACCGTGGCCGTAAAGGTGTGTCGTGGACTAAAGAGGTGACCGTCTTAATCGGTGATGTCACAGTGCAGCTTCTCCAGGATTGGTTGGTCAAGGTTTGTGGGACTCATAAGGTTGTCCGTAAAAAAATAATGTCAGTTCCAGTGTCAAGCTGCTTCCCTCGTAAAACCTTTATTATTATTATTATTATTATTAACTCTACGGGCAAATGTTGAAGTAGCATTTTTATGATCTATGCAGACAAATGTAAAAGTAACATTTGAGCATGTGGACTGTCATTAAAGTGTAAAAAGCAGCTAACCACTGTATCTTAACTTTCATTATAATGGCATCGTTGACTCTTCAGGTCAACGATGAGGCGGTGACGTTACCGTTCCTCAAAGAACCGTACATCTACGTAGAACGCAAAACCAACACCATCCTGCTCAACACCAACATCGGCCTTAAGGTCTGGAGTCTCACTTCCCTTTATGAGTGGCGCATATTCATATTCATGTGTTCATCTGAAGGTACTGTGGAGCGGTCGTTCCCACCTGGAAGTGAGCGTTCCTGGCTCCTACAAAGGTCTCACATGTGGCCTCTGTGGGAACTTTAACAACTACCACCAGGATGACCTCCGCATGCCCAGTGGACAGATGAGCCTGTCAGAAGCAGACTTTGGAAACAGCTGGAGGGTAAAATCATACACTTATGATTCCTGCTTCCACGCCTTTATCTGGATCTGCACCAAAACATATTTAATTATGCTACTTAATTATACCAGGATTCAAAAAATCAAAAAGTGAGATTAGAGAGAGTGAAGTTTTTATTGGTGTTTTTTTTCTTTTTAATAATAATAATAAAAATAGATTTTATTTGTAAAAAAGCACTTTACATTGAGTAAACAACCTCAAAGTGCTACAGTGTATTAAAAAAAATAAAAATAGAAAGATAATAACAAATAATAAAAACTAGAACAGCCAAATAGCTAAAACTAGTATGCATATATCTAAAAAAAAAAAAGGCTTTTTTAAAAAGAAGGGTTTTTAAGCCTTTTTTAAAAGCATCCACAGTCTGTGGTGCCCTTAGGTGGTCAGGGAGAGCGTTCCACAGACTGGGAGCGGCGGAGCAGAAAGCCCGGTCCCCCATTGTTCGTAGCTTTGTCCTCGGAGGTTGGAGGAGGTTAGTCTGTCCGGAGCGGAGGTGTCGTGTGGAGGATTTGGGGGTGAGTAGTTCTTTGAGGTAGAGGGGGGCGTTTCCATGGAGGCACTGGTGGGTTTTTTTACAAAATCCTTCTAACAAACTGATTAGTCAAGATTATATAATGAAATTCAGTATGACCCCAAAAGGGACAAGCGGTAGAAAATGGATGGATGGATGTACATAATCCATAAAAAAACTATGGGTAAATATACATATATATATATATATATATATATATATATATATATATATATATATATATATATATATATATATATATATATATATATACAGTATATAATTTTATTTTATCTGGTTAAGTGTCAATTAAAATATATAAATATACTATCAAAAATATTTTTAAAGTAAACAGCATACATCATTAAATAGGTATGAATATAAAAAATACATATTTCAAAATAAATACATTTAAATATGTATAATAGGGGTCCTCAAAAGAAATCAATCCACATCTGAAAAGCCATTCTTATTTATTTAGTTTTCAAATCGATTCATCATTTCATGATCAATCCATTTTCCTCCGCTTATCGGAGGTCGGGTCGCGGGGGCAGCAGCCTAAGCAGAGAAGCCCAGACTTTCCTCTCCCCAGCCACTTCGTCCAGCTCCTCCCAGGGGATCCCGAGGCGTTCCCAGGCCAGCCGGGAGACATAGTCTTCCCAACGTGTCCTGGGTCTTCCCCGTGGCCTCCTACCGGTCGGACGTGCCCTAAACACCTCCCTTGGGAGGCGTTCGGGTGGCATCCTGACCAGATGCCCGAACCACCTCATCTGGCCACCCGGTGGAGGAAACTCATTTGAACCGCTTGTACCCGTGATCTTGTCCTTTCGGTCATAACCCAAAGCTCATGACCATAGGTGAGGATGGGAACGTAGATCGACCGGTAAATTGAGAGCTTTGCCTCCCGGCTCAGCTCCTTCTTCCCCACAACGGATCGATACAGCGTCCGCATTACTGAAGACGCCGCACCGATCCGCCTGTCGATCTCACGATCCACTCTTCCCTCACTCATGAACAAGACTCCCAGGTACTTGAACTCCTCCACTTGGGGAAAGATCTCCTCCCCAACCCGGAGATGGCACTCCACCCTTTTCCAGGCGAGAACCATGGACTCGGCCCGGCTCCAGAGAGGAGCCTCGGTGACCCGCGTCCGGGCAAGGGAAATCTAAGTCCTTGATTGTTATTTTCCATAAAGGTCTTCAAGCTGCTCTTTGTCTGATCCCTCACCTAGGACCTGTTTGTCTTGGGAGACCCTACCAGGGGGCATAGAAGACCCCGGACAACATAGCTCCTAGGATCATTGGGACACGCAAGCTCCTCTACCACGATAAGGTGGCAGCTCAGAAAGGACATTTTTTAAAAACAAATTTTGAAAAAAATATTCATTATTTAAAGTTTTAAAGAATACATTTTTAAAAGGACGGGTTTTTTTAGGTCATTTCCGTGCTTACCACCGGTTACAGCATCTTGTGCGAGGTGAAATAAACATGCCAGTAGCCAAGAGGACCATTTGTAAACTCCAACCTGTTTTGAAAAAGTTTTATTATCATTTTTATACCAATTAGTATATTGCGAGAATCGGTTTGAATGGAGACTCGGTTCTAAATCCAAGCATCACTCCAAGAATTGAAGTGAATTGAATTACATTTATATAGCGCTTTTTCTCAAGTGACTCAAAGCGCTTTACATTGTGAAACCCAATATCTAAGTTACATTTAAACCAATGTGGGTGGCACCGGGAGCAGGTGGGTAAAGTGTCTTGCCCA
This sequence comes from Entelurus aequoreus, assembly GCF_033978785.1. NCBI lineage: Eukaryota > Metazoa > Chordata > Actinopteri > Syngnathiformes > Syngnathidae > Entelurus > Entelurus aequoreus. Next base: position 54,148,513 of record NC_084740.1, read on the forward strand.
AGGACACAACGGCAGTGACTAGGATGGCAGAAGCGGGGATTGAACCTGCAACCCTCAAGTTGCTGGTACGGCTACTCTACCAACTGAGCTATACCGCCCCACAAGAATTGGAATCAAATTGTAAGTTGTAAGATTTCTCTAATGTATAATTAATATAGTATATGTATTCATATATAAAATTACAAAATACAATACATAATAAATACAATCTTACGGAGCCCCTAAAGCAGGGGTCACCAACCTTTTTGAAACCAAGAGCTACTTCTTGGGTACTGATTAATGCGAAGGGCTACCAGTTTGATACACACTTCAATAAATTGCCAGAAATAGCCAATTTGCTCAATTTACCTTTAACTCTATGTTATTATTAATAATTAATGATATTTACACTTAATTGAATGGTTTAAAAGAGGAGAAAACATGAAAAAAATTATAATTACATTTTGAAACATAGTTTATTTTCAATTTCGACTCTTTAAAATTCAAAATTCAACCAAAAAAAAGAAGACAAAAACTAGCTAATTCGAATCTTTTTGAAAAAATTAAAAAAAGAATTTATGGAACATCATTTGTAAATTTTCCTGATTAAGATTAATTTTAGAATTTGGATGACATGTTTTAAATAGGTTAAAATCCAATCTGCACTTTGTTAGAATATATAACAAATTGGACCAAGCTATATTTCTAACAAAAACAAATCATTATTTCTTCTAGATTTTCCAGAACAAAAATTTTAAAAGAAATTCAAAAGACTTTGAAATAAGATTTAAATTTGATTCTACAGATGTTCTAGATTTGCCAGAATACTTTTTTTGAATTTTAATCATAATAAGTTTGAAGAAATATTTCACAAATATTCTTCGCCGAAAAAACAGAAGCTAAAATGAAGAATTAAATTAAAATGTATTTATTATTCTTTACAATAAAAAAATTAATTTACTTGAACATTGATTTAAATTGTCAGGAAAGAAGAGGAAGGAATTTAAAAGGTAAAAATGTATATGTGTTTAAAAATCCTAAAATCATTTTAAGGTTGTATTTTTTCGCTAAAATTGTCTTTCTGAAAGTTATATGAAGGAAAGTAAAAAAAAAAATAATGAATTTATTTAAACAAGTGAAGACCAAGTCTTTAAAATATTTTCTTGGATTTTAAAATTCTATTTGAGTTTTGTCTCTCTTAGAATTAAAAATGTCGGGCAAAGCGAGACCAGCTTGCTAGTAAATAAATACAATTTAAAAAATAGAGGCAGCTCACTGGTAAGTGCTGCTATTTGAGCTATTTTTAGAACAGGCCGGCGGGCTACTCATCTGGTCCTTACGGGCTACCTGGTGCCCGCGGGCACCGCGTTGGTGACCCCTGCCCTAAAGGGACATGGGGGAAATTTTATTTTTTATAAAAAAAATTTAATTTAGTTTTTTTTAGACATGTATCTTGTGCGCACGAGAAACTTTGTCTTGCGCACGAGATACATGTCTAAAAAAATGTTTTTATTTTTTTTAATTATAAAAATGTATGTATATTTTTAATAACTTTATAAAAAGTTTCTCTTGCGCACAAGATACATGTCTAAAAAAATATATATATATTTTTAATTATAAATTTTTTTTTATTTTTTATAACTTGATATAAAGTTTCTCGTGCGCACGAGATACATGTCTAAAAAAAATAAAAAATAAAAAATAATTATTTAAAAGAAAATGTCCCCCATGTCCCTTTAGGGGCTCCGTAAAATCTTAACCTTACAAAAAAAAATTAAATAGTAATAAAATATTTTTTACAAAATTATCTATTTGTATTTCTTCTTTAGTTTTTCTGTGGCCTGTGATTGATGGTAAATGGGTTATACTTGTATAGCGCTTTTCTACCTTCAAGGTACTCAAAGCGCTTTGACACTATTTCCACATTCACCCATTCACACACACATTCACACACTGATGGCGGGAGCTGCCATGCAAGGCCCTAACCACCACCCATCAGGAGCAAGGGTGAAGTGTCTTGCTCAAGGACACAACGGACGTGACCAGGGTGGTAGAAGCTGGGGATCGAACCAGGAACTAATCCTGTGATTAAATCTATTTTTCTCAACGTAGGTCAGAAACGGAAGTCACTCACTCTCATCGTGTCGCCCCGGGGAGGACGTCGACCCTTGCAAGGAGGCGGGCTACCACGCCAGGAAAGGTGCCAACGCTCGCTGTAAGGTCCTCAAGTCGGCCACCTTCAAGCCCTGTCACCGCGTGGTCGCTCCCGAGGCGTGGTACGCCGCCTGCGTGTACGACCTCTGCGCCTGCGGGGCCAACACTGACGAGTGCCTGTGCGACACGCTGGAGGCCTACGCCAGCCAGTGTCGAGAGGCCGGCGTGGTCCTACGCTGGAGGAGCCCGTCACTGTGTGGTGAGTTGGGAGGGGTGGACTATGACTAGGTCCCACTAAGGCTCAGACGATAATGTCCTCCACAGCTGTGGGCTGTCCAGTGGAGAGGGGCTTCGTGTTTGACGAGTGCGGCCCCCCTTGTCCCGTGACGTGCTTCAACGCCGCTGTGCCACTAGGGGTGATAGAGAGCCACTGTTTCAAGCCCTGTGTACCCGGCTGCCAGTGCCCCGCCGGGCTGGTGCTGCACAACAACTACTGCATTCATTCCAGCAAGTGTCCGAAAATCATCCACGGCAACATCTCTTGATGGCGATCTGAATGCACGTGTCAACACGCACACTGCCGCCATCTTTAATGCACACTCGGTTTGAACTGAAATACGCTCTCGCTTCACACAGCTTGCATACCCTCTGACATACTTGCCAACCTTGAGACCTCAGAATTAGGGAGATATCCAAAAGGCCCGCTGGGGGGGAGGGGCAGGTGTGTATATATATATATATATATATATATATATATATATATATATATATATATATATATATATATATATATATATATAAAAGAAATACTTTAATTCCAGTGAATTACAGCTATATATATATATATATATATATATATATATAGAGAGAGAGAGAGAGAGAGAGAGATGTCCGATAATGGCTTTTTTGCCGATATTCCGATATTGTCCAACTCTTAATTACCGATTCCGATATCAACCGATTCTGATCTATACAGTGGTGGAATTAACACATTATTATGTCTAATTTTGTTGTGATGCCCCGCTGGATGCATTAAACAATGTAACAAGGTTTTCCAAACGAAATAAACTCAAGTTATGGAAGAAAATGCCAACATGGCACTGCCATATTTATTATTGAAGTCACAAAGTGCATAATTTTTTTTTAACATGCCTCAAAACAGCAGCTTGGAATTTGGGACATGCTCTGGGGTGTATATTGTAGCGTCCCGGAAAAGTTAGTGCTTCAAGGGGTTCTGGGCATTTGTTCTGTTGTGTTTATGTTGTGTTACGGTGCGGATGTTCTCCCCAAATGTTTGTCATTCTTGTTTGGTGTGGGTTCACATTGTGGCGCATATTTGTAACAGTTTTAAAGTTGTTTATACGCCCACCATCAGTGTGACCTGTATGGCCGTTGACTAAGTATGCCTTGCATTCACTTGTGTGTGTGAAAAGCCGTAGATATTATGTGACTGGGCCGGCACGCAAAGGCAGTGCCTTTAAGGGTTATTTGCGCTCTGTACGCGTAAAGGTCCGTCCGAGGGGGTGGTGCAAGCTACGTGATGCAAGAGCACATTTCAGCCTTTACTGTATGACAGTGGTTCTCAAACTTTTTTCACCAAGTACCACCTCAGAAAACACTTGGCTCTCCAAGTACTACCTTCCATCCATCCATGTGATACCGTTTGTCCCTCTCGGGGTCCCGGGGGTGGCTGGAGCCTATCCCAGTTGCATTCGGGCGGAAGGCGGTGTACACCTTGCAGGGCCAAAGCATATAGACAACTTTCACACACTAGGGCCAATTTAGTGTTGCCAATCAATCTATCCCTAGGTGCATGTCTTTGGAGGTGGGAGGGGCCTATCCCCAGGTGCATGTCTTTGGAGGTGGGTAGAAGCCGGAGTACCCAGAGGGAACCACGCAGTCACATAATGACCAAAATTAAATACAGTAGCGTAGTAGGCCTAAAAATTTTATTAAAACCCCAGGCAGAAGTTTTATTTAACCCTTGTGTGGTGTTCGGGTCTGTGGGATCCGTTTTCATTTTTTATTAAAATTAAAATGATACAATTAATTAATTTTTCAAACTGAGACTCACTGACTTTGGCTCATTTTCTGTGAAGAACATATATCAGAATACATATTTAATGACCACACACCATACACCCCCCCTACACATTTATATTACATATAAGAAGTGTGGAAATTGATGCTCTGTGTACCACACGCACCCACACACACACACACACACACACACACACACACACACACACACACACACACACACACACACAGCAGGCCTAGACAGGAGGAGGACAGAGTGTAGGTACACAGAACATCAGAGGGTCAAATGTGCGAGAAAATGAGAGCAGACAGTGTTGACAAACAATGTTGCAACCTTGTGTGGGAACCGCAGAACCTCAAAATTTCACATATACTTGATAACCCTTGTGTAATATTCATATTGTTGTTACTCAGCCAGCGTTTGTGGGTCGGATGGACCCGTTGCATTTTGTGGCTTTTAATGCCTCACAATCAAACACTTTTTATGTTAAAATGCTGAACAGATGTTTATTGGGATAAGGTAAACATCTGTTATACTGCAACTCACTTCTTGTCGGGATCCCCAGCAAGAACATCCAGAAGCTGCAGTACTTACAGAATAGTGCTGCTGGGATCCTGATGAGAGTGCGGAAATATGACCACATCACACCAACTCTCAAATCCCTTCACTGGCTTCCTGTTCCACTCAGGATTGAATTCAAAGTCTCCCTACTAACCCACCAGTGCCTCCATGGAAATGCCCCCCTCTACCTCAAAGAACTACTCACCCCCAAATCCTCCACACGACAGGCTAACCTCCTCCAACCTCAGAGGACAAAGCTACGAACAATGGGAGACCGGGCTTTCTGCTCCGCCGCTCCCAGTCTGTGGAACGCTCTCCCTGACCACCTGAGGGCACCACAGACTGTGGATGCTTTTTAAAAAGGCTTAAAAACCCTTTTTTTTAAAAAAGCCTTTTTTTTAGATATATGCATACTAGTTTGAGCTACTTGGCTGTTCTAGTTTTTATTTTTATTTATTTTTTATTATCTTTTTATTTATTTATTTTTTCATACACTGTAGCACTTTGAGGTTGTTTACTCAATGTAAAGTGCTTTTTACAAATAAAATCTATTATTATTATTATTATTATTATTATTATTACAAAATGCAAGGGGTCCATCAGACACACAAACGCTGGCTGAGTAACAACAATATGAACGTTACACAAGGGTTATCAAGTATATGTAAAATGTTGAGGCTCCAGCGCCCCCCGCGACCCCAAAAGGGACAAGCGGTAGAAAATGGATGGATGGATGTAAAATTTTGGCCACTGTAACATTACACGCAGTTTGAACGGTAACACTGTCTTGGAATATTGGTACCACATACACGTAGCACAGTTTGAGAATCACTGCTGTATGACAAAGTTGATGGAAACTCAAGACGTTCCACATATTGACTGAATATTTATAGAACACAAGGATTCATTTTTTCAGTGTTTTTATTTGTATTTTATTTTTTTAACACAAGTGTAAGGCAGCGGCTTGAGAACAATAAAGAAATCTCTTTCTTACCAAGTACTGTACTAGCAATATGTTTCAAGCACTGTGCATTGTCTGACTGTAAGCTCATTATCTCAGGTACTCCTTGTTTGAATAAATTACGCTCTTACTAATCATTGTGGCTGGTTTCTCTTCCAAGTGGTTTGTGTCACATGTCCCCTTTCACTTGGATAGTCACCTGATCCCTGCTGCCTTCCGGACGGCTGCAGTAACCATAGCAACATCCTGTATAATTGATTGCCTCACAGGCGGTAAAAACATGGAGCAGGTAAAATGTCGGGCGGCTGTGTTTGTTTATTCTGTGTTGTTGATGCTTTGTGTGTGTGTGTGTGTGTGTGTGTGTTGATGTTGCAGGTTTGCTCTGGTTTGTTTATTCTGTGTTGTTGATGCTTGGTGTGTGTGTGTGTGTGTGTGTTGATGTTGCAGGTCTGCAGGTGTGCTCTGGTCCAGTCCACAAGACTCTCCCCCGAGGACGTGAGTCGTCTCTACACAAATGTTTTCCATGAGTCCTGCAGCGTGGAGGAAGTACACGTGGCCTTGAAGAAGGTAATAACTTTGGAAAGAAGTAGAGATGTCCGATAATATCGGCCTGCTGATATATGCGTTAAAATGTAATATCGGAAATTATCGGTATCGTTTTTTTTATTATCGGTATCGGTTTTTTTGTTTGTTTTGTTTTGGTTTTTTTAATTAAATCAACATAAAAAACACAAGATACACTTACAATTAGTGCACCAACCCAAAAAACCTCCCTCCCCCATTTACACTCATTCACACAAAAGGGTTGTTTCTTTCTGTTATTAATATTCTAGTTCCTACATTATATATCAATATATATCAATACAGTCTGCAAGGGATACAGTCCGTAAGCACACATGATTGTTCGTGCTGCTGGTCCACTAATAGTACTAACCATTAACAGTTAATTTTACTAATTTTCATTCATTACTAGTTTCTATGTAACTGTTTTTATATTGTTGTACTTTCTTTTTTATTCAAGAAAATGTTTTTAATTTATTTATCTTATTTTACTAATTTTTTTAAAAAGTACCTTATCTTCACCATACCTGGTTGTCCAAATTAGGCATAATAATGTGTTAATTCCACGACTGCATATATCGGTTGGTATCGGTTGATATCGGTATCGGTTAATTAAAGAGTTGGACAATATCGGAATATCGGATATCGGCAAAAAGCCATTATCGGACATCCCTAGAAAGAAGTCACTTTAGATAGTATGGATGACACTAGATTCAATTCATTACTAAATGTGTATATTTTCTAATAATATCAACACAAATATTATTATTTTTATCATTATTATTATTCATGTCACTACTTTGGTGTGTAGTTCCTGTTTATCGCTCTTATTTTTGTTCAACTTCCTGTATGGCTCCACTGCTGCTCTGCTTCTGAGCTTATTTCTCCTCACCTGTTCTATATCTGAGTTATTGGGTAGAAATATGGGGAAATAACTACAAAAGTACACTTCATTTATTAACGGTGTTCCAAAAAAGATCAGTTATTATAATAAATCATGTTGGATATAGAGAACAAACAAACACTTTATTTATTGAATCAAAAATACTGAAATTCCACAACATAGTGAATTTGCAAACAGCTAAAATGATACACAAAGCAAACTATAACCTGCT